>NC_023755.2:30606697-30891752 GCF_000499845.2 Phaseolus vulgaris | reverse complement strand
CGGACGTCTTCGTGCGCGACCTCAACCGTCAGCTAGGGACTCCTTCCCACTGGTTGCCTGTGGATTCTGCAAAAAAGAGGACAAAAAGGCGCCCCTAGCGGCCGTGTGCACTCCGACGCTCAAGTCAGCCAGCAAGAAAACACCAAAAACTGTCCACCTACGTGTCTGAGCACCGCGTATGGCACTCTGAAGGTGGTAAAAGAACTGTGTATATATGTGTGTTGTCTCTTTCAGGAAAAAATATTCCTAGTCACTTGTACTAACCTTGAAGCGGGAGCAAGCAACTAGAGAGTTCTTTGGTAAATTTGCCGAAAGTTCCAACCCTTTTTCCCAACATTCTCTGCGCTATTTAAACTACCCAAGCATTTAAAGCGCCTTAAAGCGCTTTTAATCACAAACGTAATGCACTCATTAAAGCGCTTAATTAGAAAACGTAGCGCATTTAAGACGTTGAAACGCTCGGGAGCCATTATAGTACCTGAATGCTCGAAAGGGAAACTGTATTGAATAACTTTTAATTACCTGGCACCTGACTAAAGGGTGTTTCCATTCTGGCATGGCTGTCGTACACGTGGAGAGCCTCACGACGCCATGACCCCATCCGGGGACGCTTCTGCCCATCTGGGGACGTTTCTACGTGTGAGTCCTCCTGCTGGGAGTGCTACTATGCTAGGGGTGACTTTTTGGGTGCCAACTCATGCCCCAAGTATCTAGTCACTTACTTTGAGAGCGTATCTGCCTTCCTTTTGTACTCTGCACCCGGTTGCCCTGGGCGTGACTTTCCTCTTGAGTCGTATCTGCCCACGGCGTCTCTGGGGCGGCAGGAGCACTTCACGAGTCAGGCTGCCCTTCACTGGTACTATTACTATGGCCTTGAAGCCACCTTTTCCTTCTCTTTATCGCTGCCCTGTGCTATTGGGACCTGAGGCCTTCCCACGGCGTCGCTCCCTCCATGATCTTTCCTACCCATGGGTATCGGGGAACCACACCGTGATTGCCTTACTTTAGCACTGTTTGATCTGGCGACGCCCTGGTTGGGCGACGCCTTCACCTATGTGACGCCTTGCCTTGGCGACGCTTCCTCTTGGCGTCTCTCCACCCAGGCGAAGCCTTGCGTTGACTTTGACTCTCCAGCCGTTGACTTTGACCTTGACTTAGTCAATGCCCGGATACGGGACGGTACACAAGCCCCCAGTCTTAAGCCGAAGACTTGTCTTCAGCGTCAAGACTAAAGCCTCGCCCACGCCGTCCACGTGCTATCCGGATGACGTGTCATTCTCTGCTGACTCAGCAATTCTTCGAATTACTGACGTGACATTTTCTGAACCACAGGGGTATTCTTAATGACTGATTGGACATCCCCTGAAATGAGGATGATAATACCTTTTGGGCTACCCTTGATCGCGCGCCACGTGGCCCATCGCGCGGCCATCCTCCAGGGACCTTTGCGTTTCCCTTGGGTAAGTTGATTCCCTGACGCGTGGCACGATCCCACGGCCCTAGGTTAGCGCCTCTCGAGTTGCGAAATGTAACGTTTAAGTTACTCCAAACCCCGCGCTCACCCTACTGTTACATTCATTCACTCTACAACTCCGCACTGTTCATCGCCTTCAAAACCCCTTTTCTCTGCAATCGCGATTCTCTCCTAGCTGCGCTCGTCTACTGCCTCCATTCCAATAACAAAGGTACGATCTCGGGTATTCACGACTCTTCCCTTTCGTCGCATTATAGGATTCATTGAACTGCCTGGGACTGTTGTTATTCTCGTATTACTGCATTTCTCCGCTTCTTCTTCCTCCTCTGATTTTTCTCGCGTGGGTGACGCTTCCTGGGGCTCTTTCCCCTTCTTGCCATGGCTAAACTTGCTAAACCCTTTTTCCTCTCTTCTTTCTCCAGCTATCTATTTTCACCATGACGCGCGTGAACGCGGAGCCTGATTCTTCTCCCACGACCCCCAAGTCCAACTACAAAGCCTTCTACCCCTGGGCCCCCGACGAGCTCCTGAGTGAATGCACCAGCCTGACTTCCTTCCAGGACCTGGAACCTCACCCGGGGGATCCCCATTTGTACAACTTTAACGCCTTCTGCCGCACCCACGACGCCCACATATCCGTCCGTCCCGGCAGGCCTGGGGAACCTGTTTGTTTGGACGACAGACCTAGAAAGGGGAAACCCTTCTTCTTCATGTACCAGACCGTGTTCAAGCGCGTAGGAGTGCGTCTCCCATTCACTCCCTTCGAACGGGAGCTTCTCACTGAAATCAACACTGCCCCGCCCAGCTTCATCCCAACAGCTGGGCATTCGTGCGGGGCTTTCAAATTCTTTGTGGATACCTGGGCATCCCCCTTCTGTAGATATCTTCCTGCATTTCTTTGAGGTGAAGAAACAGGGGAAAAGCTTCTGGGTAAGCTTTTCCGGGATCGCAGGCAGGATCCTCCTATCCCTCTTCCAGAATTCTTACAAGAACTGGAAAGGGAAATTCTTCAGGGTGTGCAGCGCCAATCACGATCCCACAGCTTTGGATGGCTTCCCCCTTTACTGGACGGAGCGCCCTAAATTGCTCAGGGCTAAGACCCTGGAAGAGCTATCTCCCGCCGATAGGGAGGTAAGCAAAGCCTTGGCTGGGTTGGGGATCGTTTTTGATACCTTGAAGCTGGTCACTAGCGAGTACAATGCTCACGCCCTGACCACCTACTTTGGTAAGGGGCTCTCCCCTCATCCTTTTGTTGTGAACAGCTTGCTATCGAACATTGGTCCCCCTGGACTCTTATACTCATTTTATAGTGTGCTATGTTGCTTGCATTTCACGCCTCCATGTGTGTTGTAATTTTGCATAGTTACTTTGGTCTTAATTCTTGCTGTTTGGTCTATCGTGATGTAGGATCGGTGATGGGCGCTTCCAAGAGAATGATGCTGGCGAAGGCAATGAAGGAGGCACGGGCCGCCAAGGCGGGCGCCTCCTCCACCCTTGCTGCCGATCCGGTTCCCCCGCCGATTCTGTCGCCGCCTCCTCCGATCACCGTCGAGGCTATCTCGAGTTCACCTCCGTCATCTCCTCGCAACCTTGCAGCACTTCAGACTCCTCGCTCTCCTCCACCCATTGTCGCTGTTCCCCTAGCCGCGGCCTCGTCACCGGCTCCAACCCCCCTTGACAAAGGGAAACGAGATTTGGAGGTTCTAACAGATGATGAGGACTCAGAAGGCGTGGCTCCCTTCAGAAGAAGAAAATCTGCGCGGGTTCCTCTTTCGGTAGAGGCGTCGCCCCAGGGAGGGAACCCCTTCATGGATAACCCCCCGAGCGCAACCTCACTCCCTACCATAACACTCCACGAGGAAAGGGGCGAAGGCGCCGAATCTGCCCCGCCTCCGCCGCCGGCAGAAACCATTGCTTCCCCTGCTTCCGTCGCTGCCGCCCCTGACTTCATCGCCATCCCTCCTCCGATTATGCATCTAATGAGGGGCTTCAGCTGCGGGACTCTGCCAGAGGGTACAAACAGGAAGGAAGGCATGCCCTTCTACCTGGGGGCCTTCCTGGCGGTGGCCCTTGAATGGCGCGCCCAGGCCAGAAACGCGGTCTTGCAAGCTCAAACTCTCCAGGCCTTGGAAACAAAGGCAACTACCCTGGAAGAGGAAATGAGGACCCTGGGACGCCAGAACGAAGCTTATCAAACTTCTCTGAAACAAATACAAGAGTCCAAAGCAGAAACTGAGAGGCAACTGGCAGAGGCATTGGAGCTCCAGGCTGGCTTCTACACTCGGGAAGTTGCTCTCCAAGTCCAGGTAACGGGTCTTCAGGAACTGGTCAAAACGGATGCAGAAACTCGAAAGGACCTGAAGGACCGTTGCTGTGAACAGGCTGCCAAGATGGAGCGGATGGAGGGAGAAATGGCCACGAAGGCCAAAGCTATGGACCTTCTCCGGGCTGACTACGACAAATTACAGGTCGAGGTCAGTCGACTTCGCGTTGAGAAGGAGGCTCTAGAGAAGCAGGTGGCCTCTGGGGATGCCGCTGTTGTGGAGCTGGAGAAGGAGAAAAAGTCCCTTATCCAGGAGATGGCGGGTACTTTCGAGGAGGGGTTCCAAGAGGCTCTGACCCAGGCGTCCTGTGAGAACCCTGGCATCAACATTTCAAACTGCGACCCCATGCACCATGTCGTCGACGGGAAGGTCGTGCCCATGGACATGGACGACTGAACTGCTGCCTCTCAACCGCCACCTTCAGCTTCACGCTTAACCGCTTTATACTTTACCTTCGTTTTTGATTTTATCTGTTAAAACTTGTAATTTTCTGAACTACCCGCACTCTTGCTTCTGATTTGGGGCGTTCGCATGATTCCCTTTATGTCCTTGCCATATACGATTCTGCTTGTGCGATCTGATTCTCATCTTTTACCTTCGCGCGCTTCGATCATTTTACCTGTGTTCTGCCCATGTCTCTCACTTCGTTGGGCGGCTTTGTATGATCGAAAAAAGGTCGCGTGCCAACCCTCACGCCCGTGGAGAGGCTCACCTAGTGACGCCGTATCGTCCACGAGGTGTTTCTAACACCGAAGCGGTTCTCTCCCTGATTCTTAGCCCCCAGCGCCCACGCCTAAGGAGAGGCCTGCTACAGCAGTGTCGTATCGTCCCCGGGTGTCTAAAACGTCGAGTGCTTTGGGCGGGGTTCGTTCCCTCTATGGTCTTTCCTCCCCATAGGTATCGGGGAACACTCTGCCAGTAATTCGCTGGCGTTTGGCGATCTTATCTCCCTCCACAGTCTTTCCTACCCGTGGGTATCGGGGAAACAACGCCAGCAACTAACTCTGCTTCCTTCACTTTCGTCTCCCTCCACAGTCTTTCCTACCTGTGGGTATCGGGGAAACAACGCCAGCAACTAACTCTGCTTCCTTCACTTTCGTCTCCCTCCACAGTCTTTCCTACCTTTGGGTATCGGGGAGGCGACGCCAGTTGGTATTTGGGTTGGCGACGCCCGTGACGTCTCACGCTGGCGTCGCCCTTCACGTCCTTCCGGGCGACGCCTCGGGCGTTACCTTTACTTCGACATTGACTTTGATTCTTGCCTTGGTCGATGCCTGATGGCAGGGAAGAGCTCAAGGCTTTGTCTGTGCCATCCACGTGGCGCTCCTTGTATAGCTGATGGGACGTTCCGTCATTCGACTTGATCCACGTGGCGCTGCTTGTATGGTTGATGGGGCATCTAGTCATTCCATTAAGTTCTGACTCCTGCTGTACCCCTGACTCACTTTCGACGGCGCATCGTACCACTGGATATTCTGCTGATACGACGTTTTCTGATTTAAACCAGTGGTGCCAGCGTCATCCTTTCGTCTTCTGCCACGTGTATCAATCGTGCGGTGCATCCATTCGCGTCGTTTGGCGCTCTAACCGCTTTATTTAACTCTTCAAACTCTAGAACTATCTTCATCATTTTCTCACTCTTCATAACCTACTTGCGTTCTTTCTTCTTGCACCCTTCCTTCTTGCACCCTTTCTTCTCTGTCGAAGGGTTGTTCTAACCTTCGCTCCCCTCGCTCAACTCTTGCATTTTTGGCAGTCCTGATCTTGTTAAAGAATGTCGTTTCACGCTGCTTCCTCCAGGGTCCGTCCCAAAGATTTGTACCCTTGGGCTTCGAATGAACTTCTTGACGAGTGTTCATGCTTACTCTCTACCAGGGCCATACGGGAGCACAAAGGGGAGTCATGTTCTTATGACCACCGGGCCTTCGCAAGGAGGCATGATGACGACATCGCTGTGCTCCCTTGCACTCTGGGGGAGCCAGTGTGTGGAGACGAACGGGCCAACGACGGGGTCCCTTTCTTTTACTTTTACCAGGTGGTGTTCAAGACCATCGGGGTGCGCTTACCCTTCTCCTGGTTCGAGAAGGAACTGCTGACGGAGATCAACGTTGCTCCGGCCCAGTTATACCCCAACAGCTGGGCCTTTGTCAAAGCCTTCGACATTCTCTTCGGGTTTCTGGGTTGTGCACCCTCGGTTGACCTCTTTCTTCACTTCTTTGAGGTGAAGAGGCAGAGACACAACCTCTGGGTAACTCTCAGCAATGTACCCGGAAGAGTTCTCTTCACACCCTTTCAAAGCTCGTTCACGGGGTGGAAAGGCCGGTTCTTCAAGATCTGCCGTACTGATCTTGTTCCCGACGCTCTGGATGGGTTTCCGCTGTACTGGGTGAGAGAGGAAAAGGTCCTCAAAGCCAAACCCCTCAAGAATCTGGCTCCAAGTGATCAAATAGCTTGCCAGATTCTTGCTGAGGCGGGAGGTTTTGACTCTGCTACGGTGATCAGCCTGGAGTTCAACGATGGGACTCTTGAGAAGTACATATGTAAGAACTACTGCCTTAGGAAACTCGGCCTTCGTTACTTTCTAACTGTGCCTGTCTTTCTTCATGGTGTCTCTAACACGTCTTTTCCCCTGGTGCAGGTTCGAAACTAAACCACGAAAAGAGGACACGACTTACTCGAGCGCTGCGGGCTGGAAAAGGGGCTTCGCCTTCCTCCAGTGATGACTCTGACGAGCGCTGAGAAATGGCTTGTTCGTGTTTTTGCATGATTTGTAGCGTTTGCTCCCTTTGTACTACTCCCATTGTATTGAACATTGCTTGTAACGACAACTTTTCAATATCACCCTTGATTTTTTGCAACGCCACTTTACTTTGCATATGCTTCATGTACTGCGCGCTTTCCTTTCGTCCCGTTCTTCCAACGATGCATGCCTTCACTTGGGCGACGCCTGCTCAGGGCAACGCCCTTATCTAGGTGGCGCCTTCTTTCTGGGCGACGCCATGACCTAGGCGACGCCTTCTTTCTTGGCGACGCCATGGCCTAGGCGGCGCATCACATAATCTTCAAACAAGGAAAGATAAAGGCTGAAAACCAAGGCACTTCTTTTTCTCAAACTGGTTTTTCCTTTTATTAGGGTGACCTCATTAAAAAACCCCCGAGAGGGAAAAAGAGCGTCCCCTTCAACTAAATTGTTACATACTGCTTACATAAGTCAACTGAAATAAAATTTTAAGTTGGCTGCATTCCAACTGCGCGGGATGGGCCCTCCATCTAAAGTCTCCAGGTTGTACGAACCGTTGCCCTTAGCCTCAGTAACTCTGAAGGGCCCGGTCCACTTGGGAGACAGCTTATTCTCCAACTCGTATGGGTGCGCTTTCCTCATCACTAGGTCGCCAACCTGAAACTGTCGCGGCTTTACCTTAGAGCTATATTGCCGCTCTACTCTTCTCTTCGTCGCTTCAGCTTTTATTCTGGCTTCTTCCCTGGCTTCTTCTAGCAGATCCAGGTTTACCCGCCTCTCTTCATTGGACTCCTCCACCACAAAGTTTTGAAAACGTGGTGAGCTTTCATGTATTTCTACTGGAATCATCGCGTCCGACCCGTACACCAAACTGAAGGGCGTCTCCATAGTAGAGGATTGGGGCGTGGTGTGATATGCCCATACAATCCTTGGCACCTCTTCCGCCCACGCCCCTTTGGCTTTCTCTAACCTTCTTTTTAACCCCTCAGCAAAACTCTGTTTGCCGACTCTACTTGTCCATTGGTCTGGGGGTGTTCAACCGACGCGAACACTTGTTTGATTCCTACTTCAACACACAGATTTCTCAACTGCTGACTGGCAAACTGGGTCCCGTTGTCAGATATCAGGCGCCTAGGTACGCCAAAGCGACACACAATGTTTCTCCACACGAAATGCTGTACCTTATGCGCAGTGATCTGTGCCACGGGCTCTGCCTCTATCCACTTAGTGAAGTATTCGATGGCGACGATCAGATACTTCATCTGCCTGATTGCCAGTGGGAAAGGGCCCAGGATGTCAATTCCCCATGTATGGAAAGGCCACGGGCTGTATATGGACCGTAACTCTTCTGGCGGCGCCTTGTGCCAATCGGCATGCTTTTGGCATTGCCTACACCGCTGGGCGTGCCGTGCGCAGTCCTCTTTCACTACCTTGGAGGCTAAGGATCTTCCCCCTACATGGCTTCCGCAGATGCCTTCGTGTAGCTCCGCCATTATCCTGGTGCACTCATCGCCACTGACGCATGTTAGGATAGGGTGAGTGAAACCGTGCCTGAACAGCACCCCATCCACCAAAGTATATCTTGCGGCATTTCTTTTGACATTTTTACCCTCTTCAGGGTCCACTGGGAGAGCCCCATCTGCCAGGTATCGCTTATAGGGCGTCATCCAGGTGTCTCCCTTGGACAAAACACATACCTGCATCTGCTCTTCCTCAGGCACACCCGCGAACATGCTGATGCGGGGCGCCCTCTGCGTATCTTGGGTCAAAGAGGAATGACTCCTCGGCCTTCCCCTTGATGTATAAATCTGGAGGACATCCACCCTGTTGTCTTCCACGAATCGACGCGGAGCTTTGAGAGTCTCCTGGATCACTGTCCTCTGTCTACCCCCCTTGCCTGAGCTGGCCAGCTTTGCGAGCAGGTCAGCTCTGGCATTCTGCTCCCTCGGGACGTGTATCAACTCAAGAGCGTTGAACGCCCCCCTCAACAACTGGACGTATTTTAGATACGCCGCCATCTGTGGGTCCTTCGCCTGGAACTCACCCGACACCTGCCCCGTAATCAACTGAGAGTCGCTCTTCACCAGGAGGTTCTGTGCGCCCATCTCCTTGGCCAAGAGCATTCCTGCTATCAGGGCTTCATGTTCTGCCTGATTGTTACTTGCCTTGAAGGCGAAACGCAAGGCCTGCTCGATCAGTATGCCGTCGGGTCCCTCCAAGACTATTCCTGCGCCGCTCCCTTGTTGGTTTGAAGAGCCATCAACCGAGAGCAGCCACTGCGAACTCGCTTCCACCTCTTGCTCACCTCCGGGCGAAAGTTCTGCTACAAAATATGCGTACACCTGTCCTTTGATGGATCCTCTAGGCTCGTACTGGATGTCGAATTCTGACAGTTCCACTGCCCAGCGTACCATTCTTCCTGCCACATCGGGTTTCTGCAGCACTTTCTGTATAGGGAGATTGGTCATCACCACCACCGTAAAACTGTGGAAGTAATGACGGAGCCTCCTAGCAGAGAACACTACCGCCAGCGCCGCCTTCTCTAGTGCTTGGTACCTCGTCTCAGCCCCCTGTAAGGCCTTGCTTACGAAGTAGATGGGCTTCTGACTCTGGTCCTGCTCTTGGACCAACACAGAACTGATGGCCCGCTCCGTTACAGTAAAATACAACCGGAGGGGCACGCCCGTTACCGGCTTGCAGAGGACCGGTGGCGTCGCCAGGTGCTCCTTCAGCTTAATGAAAGCCGCTTCGCATTCATCAGTTCATGCAAAGCGACTGTTTCTCTTGAGGCACTGGAAGTACGGGTGCCCCTTTTCTCCTCCGGCGGAAACAAACCTCGAGAGCGCCGCCATCCGCCCTGTCAACTATTGCACCTCCTTTACCGATGTCGGGCTCCGCATGGCGATAATAGCCGCACATTTGTGGGGCTTCGCCTCTATCCCCCTCTACCCCGAAAACACACTTCTCGGGGTTCAACTTGAGGCGGTACTTGGATATTGTGTGGAACAACTCCTCCAGGTCTGCCATGTGCTGCACCCTATTTTGCGACGCCACCACCATGTCGTCTACATAAGCGTACACATTCCTCCCAAGCATTGGCGCCAGGACCTTGTCCATTAGCCTCTGGTACGTGGCGCCCGCATTTTTCAGCCCGAAGGGCATCACCTTATAGCAGTAACTGCATGTCTCAGTCATGAATGCAGTCTTGCTCTTGTCTCTTGGGTGCATCTTGATTTGGTTGTACCCTGAAAAGGCGTCCAGGAAACTTAGCACCTTGCTGCCGGACGCACTGTCTACTAAGGCGTCGATGCTGGGCAGCGGATACGAGTCCTTTGGGCATGCCTTGTTCAGGTCCGTGAAGTCAACACACATCCTCCACTTTCCGTTCGCCTTTTTCACCAATACGACGTTGGCGAGCCACTCAGGGTACTGAATCTCCCTGATGTGGCCAGCGCTCAGCAGCTTCTGCGTTTCGTCTTTCACCACCTGTTGTCGTTCCTCATTGAACTTTCTCCTTCTCTGACGCACGGGGCGGACCGTGGCGTCCATGCTGAGGTGGTGACACAGGAAATCGGGGTCGATGTCTGGCATGTCCGAGGCGGACCATGCGAAGGCATCCAGGTGGCGCGAAATCACTTCTGCCACCCCCTCCTGTTCTTCTGGGCTTAGCGAACTTCCTAACTTGAAAGTCTTGCCGCCAATCTCCCTTTCTACGGCGCTAGCCGCAGGCTGCTCCCTGCTATTATCTTCGACAGGCGCCGCCTCTTCCATGGGCGTCGCCTCTTCCACGGGCGCCGTGTCGTTAGGGCCTCCCTCCATTTGCACATCTGCTTCGGGCATCGCCCTCTCCGCTATGACCTCTTCAGGCGTCAGCCTAGCGGGCGTCGCCTCAATCATCGTCGCGTCCACGCTCGGCGGACGTTCATACACCATGAATACGCCTCTCTTCGTTTTCAGGCTGTTTTCATAGCATTTCCTCGCCTCCTCCTGGTCTGACCTGATGACTATCACCCGGCCACTGAGGTCCGGCAGCTTCATCTTCATGTGACGGGTGGAGGACACTGCACTCAGACGGTTTAACGCCGTTCTGCCCAGCAAAATATTGTAGGCAGAATTAGCGTTCACGACGAGGTACCGGATGCTCTCGGTACGGGAGGCCTCTCCGTCTGTGAACGTAGTCCTCAACTCCAGGTACCCCCGGACTTCTACCTGGTTATCCCCGAACCCATACAAACATCCCGTATAGGGACTCAGCAGATCGGGGGACAACCGTAACTTATTAAAGGTCGATAGAAACATGACGTCTGCCGAGCTTCCTTGATCAACAAGCACTCTGTGGACCTTCCTTCCAGTTGTGACGACTGAGATGACAACGGGGTCGTTGTCGTGGGGTACCACATCTCGGAGGTCTCTTCTTGTGAACACAATATTTGACTCCCAAGGCTCCCCCGAGAGCCTCTCTTCGATTGAATTCACCCCCCTCGCGTATTTCTTCCGCTGGGAGGCGGTGGGTCCTCCGCCGGAAAAACCTCCAGCAATGGTGTGGACCTCGCCAAGCACAGGCATCTCGTGTGCTGGCTCATCTGCCGGCGGCGGCGAGGTGGCGGTCGTTGTGGAATCTGCGACATAATCTTTCAAAAACCCAGTCCTCACCAGCTCATCTAGCTGGTAGCCCAACGACAGGCAATTATCAATTTGGTGCTCGAAAGCCTCGTGGAATTCGCACCAAGAGTCTTTACGGGGCCCTAACACCTTGTCGGTCTTCGCCGGTCGCCTCAGCCTCTCAGCTATGTTGGGCACGACGATCAAATCCTTCAACTCAACCACGAAGTTGTACCTCGCCGGTCTTGCTCTTTCTCTGGCGGGGCGTTCGCCTCCTGCTGGGCCCCGGGGCTGGGGCTTTCTGGCCTCGTAGGGGCGTCTCGCCTCTGGCTTCTTTCTCCCCGTCGTGGTCTCATTGACTCTGACGGGTTGAACTCGCGCCGGTCCCCTCGGGCGTGAGGGCACGACGCTGGTGCGCTTCACACATACCTCCCCTTCCGAAACAATATGCTCTACCGCCCTGCGCCGTAATTCAGCGAAAGTCCTAGGGCGATTGCGGATAATGGATTCTCCGAAGGGGCCGGGGCACACGCCTTTCACAAATGCGTACACGATCATAGGCTCCTCTGTTGTGCCAACCTTCACGACCTGAGCCCCGAAGCGATTGATATACTCCTTCAGGGTCTCCCCCTGATACTGCTTCACATCGAACAGGTCGTAGGAGACCGGCGGTGGGGCCTTGTTGGCTAAGTACTGTTCTCGGAACAATCGCGACAATTGGCGGAAAGATGTGATATGACCTTCTGGGAGGCTAATGAACCAGTCCATAGCCATCCCGGTCAGGGTGCTCATGAAGAGCTTGCACTTGGCAGCATCAGAACCGCCTATTAGGACCATCTGCGTGTGAAATGCAGCCAGGTGCGTCTCTGGGTCCTCCATCCCGGTGAAGATCACCTTGGGTCCCGCGAACGTGTTCGGGATCGCTGCGTCTAGGATCTCCTGTGAGAAAGGAGTGGAAAACTCCCTTGGTGGGGAATGGTTCTCCATCTCGTCATGCCCAATCGTTTCTCAGGCCCTGGCGCAACTCCTCATTCACACGGTGGAGCTCTTCGTTCCGCTCATGCGAGGCGTCAAGGTCTGCCTGCATGCGTTCCTGCTCCATTTTCGAATCCTCCATGTCCTGCTGCAGCCCCCTCATTATTTCCAGGACCTGCTGCATGGATAGGTCTGCTGGGGCTGCGCGTGCTGCTCTTCGTCTGGTGGGGGCCATTGTCACTCCAACCTCCTTCAGCGCTACTGTAACCTAGTAGATTTTCTCGAACTTGTGATGGGACTGATGTTTTATATCGGCCCCACGGTGGGCGCCAAATGTTCTGTCCGGTTGACCGGGACGTCTTCGTGCGCGACCTCAACCGTCAGCTAGGGACTCCTTCCCACTGGTTGCCTGTGGATTCCTACAAAAAAGAGGACAAAAAGGCGCCCTAGCGGCCGTGTGCACTCCGACGCTCAAGTCAGCCAGCAAGAAACACCAAAAACTGTCCACCTACGTGTCTGAGCACCGCGTATGGCACTCTGAAGGTGGTAAAAGAACTGTGTATATATGTGTGTTGTCTCTTTCAGGCAAAAATATTCCCTAGTCACTTGTACGTAACCTTGAAGCGGGAGCAAGCAACTAGAGAGTTCTCTGGTAAATTTGCCGAAAGTTCCAACCCTTTTTCCAACATTCTCTGCGCTATTTAAACTACCCAAGCATTTAAAGCGCCTTAAAGCGCTTTTAATCACAAACGTAACGCACTCATTAAAGCGCTTAATTAGAAAACGTAGCGCATTTAAGACGTTGAAACGCTCGGGAGCCATTATAGTACCTGAATGCTCGAAAGGGAAACTGTATTGAATAACTTTTAATTACCTGGCACCTGACTAAAGGGTGTTTCCATTCTGGCATGGCTATCGTACATGTGGAGAGCCTCACGACGCCATGACCCCATCCGGGGACGCTTCTGCCCATCTGGGGACGTTTCTACGTGTGAGTCCTCCTGCTGGGAGTGCTACTGCGCTAGGGGTGACTTTTTGGGTGCCAACTCATGCCCCCAAGTATATAGTCACTTACTTTGAGAGCGTATCTGCCTTCCTTTTGTACTCTGCACCCGGTTGCCCTGGGCGTGACTTTCCTCTTGAGTCGTATCTGCCCCACGGGCGTCTCTGGGGCGACAGGAGCACTTCACGAGTCAGGCTGCCCTTCACTGGTACTATTACTATGGCCTTGAAGCCACCTTTTCCTTCTCTTTATCGCTGCCCCGTGCTATTGGGACCTGAGGCCTTCCCACGGCGTCGCTCCCTCCATGGTCTTTCCTACCCATGGGTATCGGGGAACCACACCGTGATTGCCTTACTTTAGCACTGTTTGATCTGGCGACGCCCTGGTTGGGCGACGCCTTCACCTAGGCGACGCCTTGCCTTGGCGACGCTTCCTCTTGGCGTCTCTCCACCCAGGCGACGCCTTGCGTTGACTTTGACTCTCCAGCCGTTGACTTTGACCTTGACTTAGTCAACGCCCGGATACGGGACGGTACAGAATTGGATCAATGTTCTTAACATTCAAGAACTCACCAAAACACAAAAACCAAGCCAAACTCACATAGAAACCCATTTTGAACAACAAACCCATGGATAGAAACTCAAGAACACAACATATAGCATTTATACCCATGGAGGACGTGACCAAAACAACAAGAACACCCAATTTGCACCGATTAAAATTGAATATAAGTGCAGCAAATGAAAGAGGACATCATAAGGAAGAGATTGCACCGATTGAAAGTGAAAACAAACAAGTAGAACAAAAATTGGTAATTTGGAATGAAGGGAAAATGGACTTATGTGGATGAAGCTCTTGGAATGTGCACACCACTTGAAGGATGGTTGGCTTCAAGATGAGTGTTGTTGGCACCACTTGAGAGCCCAAGAATTCAATCAAGATAAGACTAGAAGAGAAGAAGACACAAGTCTCTCTCAATAACTCACCAATTTGGTAGAGGTTCAATACTCACGAAATCAATCTTATTATTTCAAAGACCTAAGCCTCCCTTTTATAATAGAAAGGGCTGGTCACAAAGTACAAGGGAAGCTTACAAGAGAAGATTTGAAAGGTTACCTCCTAACTCTTCCTATTCTAGCGCCTAAAGGAGTGGGAAGAGGCACCTTTCTAGATCTTTCCTAAAAACTAGCACCTAAAGGTGCTATACAATGGAGGTGTCTTAGGTTTCCCTCTTTAGCACATCCTAAAGCTATTCTATATTATTTACAAATTTATACAAAAGAAACTACAAAGGGAGATATTAATTGGAACCCACTCTTGAATGCTTGTAGTCTTCTTTATTTTTGAGAAGACTAGAAGGAAGAACTTTAAATGCTTGGGTGGATAGCCTATTCCTTCATTAGTGAAATCCTCTCCTACTTGATCTCCATCATGCTCCCCGAGTTGGAGAGAATTCGTCCACGAATTCGGAATCCCTGCATATAACAAAGTCAGTTTACTATCAAAATTAACATTTGAATAAGAGAAAGACAAACATGACTTAGAATTTGAAAGTAGTGGGAGTTCAGGAAAAGAAGTCCTATAGACAGACCAAGTTGGATATATTTGTTTGGGAATGATGATATTTTTTGGAAAAATGCCTCTTAAATGGTGAAAACCATTAGGAGGTATGAAAAAATCATTCCTAACATTCTTTAGCCAACCTTGGGTAATGAAAAAGATAAAGAAGAAGAATACCTTTGAGGTTCAATTTGAGGCGTAGCACGAGTCAACATGATTGATTTAGTGGATAAAGTGGTGCGACTCGGTTTAGGACTTACTTCTTTTGCTTTCTCATTTTCTCTTTTAGTTTTCATTTTTATTTGGTCCTCATGAACCTCTTTGGGAGAGAGGGGTTTTAAGGTAACTTTGCGCCCTTGGAAGGAAAAAGACATTGTATTGGATAGGCCATTATGTAAAACATGTCTATCATATTGCCAAGGCCTTCCTAAAAGAAAATGAGTTGCTTCCATGGGTGCAACATCACATAAAACCTCATCTTTATACTTTCCTATTGCAAAGTTAATGAGGACTTGTTTGTTAACCATGATTTCACCTTCGGTACTAAGCCATTGTAATTTATAAGGCTTGGTATGAGAGATAGTGGGTAAGTATAACTTCTCTACAACTCTTGTACTAGCCACATTAGTGCAACTACCCCCATCAATAATCAAGGAACATAACTTGTTGGTGATAAGACAGTAGGTGTGAAAAATATTTTCTCTTTGGGTATCATCCAAAGGTTTTGGAATTGTTCCCATCATTCGCCTTATCATCAATAAGTCACCTTCACAAGGACTTTCGCTCTCAATCTCACTTGGGGATCTAGAAGGTGAACAATGCCTAGATGATTCGAAATCATGTTCACTAACTACTACCCCATTATGCAAAAACATATTCCTTTTAGAAGGGCAATTAGAAGCTATGTGACCATATCCCAAACATTTAAAACATTTCTTACTAGACGATTTGATTGGTGATTTATGAGTAGAAGTAGAAAGCTTAGACTCCTTAGTTTTAAAAGATGATTCTTGAGGAGGAGACTTTGAAAAATATTTGTTTTTATTTTTCCAAGAGTTGTTGTAGTAGCCATCATTGGGAGAGTTTTTGAAAGCATTTTTCTTTGCAAGTTGGGATTCAACCTTCATTGCAAGGTGAACCAAAGATCCCAAAGATGAATACTCTTGAAGTTCAACAACATCTTGAATATCCTTTCTTAGACCACTCACAAACCTAGCTATCACAGCTTCCTCACTATCATGCATTTCTACTTTGAGTAAAAGCATTTCTAACTCTTTAAAGTAAGCATCCACACTTAGCGTGCCTTGTTGAAGCCTTTGGAGCTTCAACAATAGGTCTTTCCTAAAGTTGGGTGGCACAAATCTAAGGCGCATACACTGATGGATATCCACTAGGAGAGGATTTTATTAATGAAGGAAGAGGATTTTCACCTACACATTTGAAGTTCTTCCTTCTAGTCTTCTCACAAATTAAAAGAAGTCAAAGAGAAGATCAAGCCTAAAGATAAAGAAGTCTACAAACTCTCAAATAATAGGCTTCATATTAAATATCTCTCTTTATAGTTTCTTTTAAATTGTAAATAATATAGAATAATGTTTAGAAAGGTGCTTAGAGGGAAACATGAGACACCTCTTTTGTAAAAGCATCTTTAGGCTTTAGCTTAGCAAATTCTAGAAGCTTGGGGAGTGAGCTTAGTAAGGGGGTGTGATCTTAGGAGTTTTTTGGGTAGCTTAGGGAATAAGCTATGTAAATGACCAGCCCTTACTCCTATAAAAGGAGGGCTTAGGTCCTTCACAATTCAGATTGGAATTTTATAGTAGAGAGACTATACTCAATTTTGGAGAGAATTTGTGAGTTTTGAGTCTTCCTCTTCTTTGCCTTATCTTGTGAGCTATGGTGAGCTTCAAGTGGTGGCACTCCATCACTTATCTTGGTTCAAGGTTCCAAGTGGCGTGAATGGCTTCTTCCAATTCTCAAAATCCAGCAAGCATCTTCTTCTATAAGTGTTCTTCTTCCCTTTTCTTCAATTTTCCATTCGGTAGTTTTGATTCCTAGAGTTTACTCCTTTTTCTACCGTTTAATTTTGTGTTTCCAGCATTGTGTTCTTAATTCTGTTTTGGTTCAGTAGCTAGCTTTTAAATTCTGTCCAGTTTTAATTCTTGTTCTTCTTTCCTTTTGTTTTGATTCAATTTGACAATACATGGACTTCCATATGAGTCTTGGTTGGTGCTTAGTTTTGGTGAGTTCTTGAATTTAGAACATTGATCCAATTCTAAAGTAAAGTGCCTTTCAAATCCAGCTCAAGTTGTTCCTAAGAATGTCAAGAATCATGTGTTCTTGTAGTTACATTCACATCATGTGGTATCTAGAGTCTAGGCTTGTTTTTGCTTAATTCTTGAGTTGTATTGCACTTCACTTTCAAGAGCTCTTTAATTCAAGTTGTTTACCATTCTGTTTTAGGATTTATTTTGAGTTTTCTTGCTGTTTTCTTTTGTTACACCATGTGTTTGTGAAAAGGACTTTAGCACTCATTGTTCATATGAGTATGGCTGCTCTTTTGGAATGGCATTCTCCTTCCTAGAGCTGACCTTAAGCTTCCTTTCACTTGTGGTTATATCTTGTTATATGTCTTTTAATTTTGTAATCATGTCAAGTTTTGTCTTAGTCATGTTATTCCATAATTGTCATTACTTCTAGTAGTACTTTTATTGCTTTAATTGTTTCTTGCTTTGGTTTACTTTCTGTTTTTTGAGTTTATTGCTTGATCCTTTGTGCATTTTCCTTTTTAGATTTGAGTTCATGCTTGTATTTTCATTCTATACAAGTTCCTTTACACAATTTCCATTATGTCTTTGCTAGTTCATCATACTGTTTTTCATTCCTAAATAGGCTCCTCTGTTTTCTTACAAACGTGCTACTGTTTTCAATTTACTGCAATTAATTGACTCATAGGAAATTTCTGAAAATTTGGATTTACATACTTCAAAGTGTTACAAAAGCATAGAAAAAAGAATCACTCAAAAATTCCAAGTACACAAAAAATGATAAATAAAATACGAAAAGTGTACAATACTGCCGAAAAGAATACGGTAATTGGGCAGCAATTTTGAAAAATTTATTTCTCTCAATTGGCTTACTGTTTTTACCTCATTCCAGTGCCATTTTTGAGTTAAGACATTGAAGTTTCTGTGGTTAATTTTTCACATTCCAGTTCGCTTTCAATCGGTACAGTTAAATCTGTAAACATAGCACAGTTTGCTTTTAAAAAAAAAAAAATTCCAGTAGCTGTTTTCTGTTTTCTTTAATCTACTCTAGCACTTTTCTTTAGGACTCTTTTTGTGTGCCTTCTTTATTCATTGAGTTCCTTATTTTTCTTGATTGTCTTTCATTCATATTCTTTCTAGTTTGTCATACATTACTCTCTGTTTTTGGTTTAGCTTTTATTGTTTACACCTTTTTCTTGCTTGTCTTTTTGTTCTTCTTAAAGTTGTGTGGAGACTTGTTCTTAAGTAAGTTGGTTTGCTGTAACATATTTCACTTGAAGCTACTCCATTTCACAAGCAAGGCTTGGTTGAGGACAAAATATTTTCTTGGAGTGGTTTGAGTGCTTTCTTGGGCATTTTCCAGCAACCTATATCTCACTGTTTTTAATTGTTTAACAAGTTTCTTTCACTGTTTTTGTTTGCTGTTTTTGTGTATTTTCTGCTCATGGCTCATTTCTCTAGTGGAGAGTCCTCCAAACCGTGCTCACCACAAAAGGCAGCCCTTTATGAAGACTTAAAGAATGCCAAGCAATCCAATGCTCACTATCTTGAGGTGATAAGGAAGATGGAAGCACGTCTCCAAAGTTTGGAGTTAAACCGAGAAGAAATGCATCAAAACCGTGAGAGAAGAACTCCTCCTCCTAGTCGGCATTCTTCAAGGCACTCCCATGGTTATTATGAAGATAATCCAAGGCCAAGACATCATCACCATGAAGAGAGGCGCCAACATGTGGCTGGCCCTTGTTCTCCAAATGTAAAACTTCCTAGTTTTAGTGGTGATAGTGATCCCAATGTATACTTAGGATGGGAGGCTAAGGTTGACCAAATTTTTGATGTAAATGGGGTTAGGGATGAGCATAGGGTTAAGTTAGCTTCTTTAGAATTTTTGGACTATGCCATGCAATGGTGGCATCAATACCTCATGGACATTGACCTACACAAGAGGCCGCCCGTGGTCTCTTGGAACGATTTGAAAGCATGTTTACGCGCTAGATTCGTACCCCCACACTTTAGGAAAGACCTAATGTTGAAACTCCAACGGTTTCATCAAGGCACGCTAAGTGTGGATGATTACTTTAAACAACTAGACACGCTTTTAATTCGACTTAATATGGATGAGAGTGAGGAAGCTAAGATAGCTAGGTTTGTGAGTGGCCTTCGAAGGGACATTCAAGACGTGGTAGAGTTACAAGAATATTCTTCTTTGGAAAATGTGGTGCACCTTGCTAGCAAAATTGAAAATCAACTTGCAAGGAAAAATGCTTTCAAAAATTCTTCTAAGGATAACTACTACCACTCTTCTTGGAAAAATAAAAATAACTCTTTTTCAAATATCCCTTCTAAGGACTCTACTTTCAAACCTAGAGAGTCTAAGCCTTCCACTTCCAATTCTAGGCCTAAATCACCACCTAAATCGTCTAGTAAGAAGTGTTTTAAATGCTTAAGCTATGGACATATTGCTTCTAATTGCCCTTCTAAACGAGCTATGTATATGCATGATGGGGTAGATAGTAGTGAGCATGGGTCCGAATCTTCTAGACATTCCTCACCTTCTAGATCCCCAAGTGAGAGTGAAAGTGAAAGCCCACATGAGGGTGACCTATTAGTAATAAGACGCATGCTTGGACAAGTTTTAAAACCTTTTGATGAAACTCAAAGAGAAAATATTTTTCATTCAAGGTGTCTTATTAGTGATAGAGTATGCTCTTTGATTGTGGATGGGGGGAGTTGTGCGAATGTGGCAAGCACAAGAGTGGTAGACAAACTTGGATTGCCTACCATCTCTCATGCCAAGCCCTACAAGTTACAATGGTTGAGTGAGGTGGGTGAGATAGTTGTTAACAAGCAAGTCCTCATTACATTTTCTATTGGTAAATATAAAGATGAGGTCTTGTGTGATGTTGTCCCAATGGAAGCCACACATATTCTTTTAGGTAGGCCATGGCAATTTGATAGAAAAGTTTTTCATGATGGCTTTACCAACAAAATGTCTTTTCACTTCCATGGACACAAAGTCACTCTTAAGTCTCTCTCTCCAAAGGAAGTACATGAGGACCAAGTTAAAATGAGAGAAAAAAGAGAGAAAGAAAATGATATAAAAAATTCCAAGAGAAGCCTTCTCATGTCCACACAACAAGTTAAAAGGGTAATAGTTACTCAAAAGCCTATTTTTTTAGCTATTCCTAGGACTATTGACTGTGAGTCGGCTAAGGATAGTCCCACATGTTTGGACAATTTGGTAAAGGACTGTGAAGATGTGATTCAAGATCCTCCTAAAGGCTTACCACCTTTAAGAGGGATTGAACACCAAATAGACTTAATGCCCAGGGTTTCTTTACCACATCGTTTAGCATATAGGACCAATCCCAAAGAAACTCAAAAAGAAAATGAAAAGGAAATTGAAGTACATGATAAACCGAGTCTTAATACCTTCTCAACTCAATCACTTTTGTTGACTCGTGCTACGCCTACAAGGTCTTCTTCTTCTTTGTCATTTTCATTGCCTAAGGTTCCTACTTCCACACCATATTGGATAAAGAATGTTAAGGATGATTTTTTCATATTTCCTATTTTACCAAATAATATCATTCCTAAACAATCTTTTCCAACATGGTCTGTGTATAGACCATCTTTTTCTGAACTCCCAACATTTCAAAGTGATAAGTCATGTTTGCCCATTTCTTCTTGTCTTCTCTTATATAATAGCAAACTGACTTTGTTTTATGCAGGAGTACTGAATTCGTGGACGAATTCTCTCCAACTCGGGGAGTATGATGGATATCCACTAGGAGAGGATTTTATTAATGAAGGAAGAGGATTTTCACCTACACATTTGAAGTTCTTCCTTCTAGTCTTCTCACAAATTAAAAGAAGTCAAAGAGAAGATCAAGCCTAAAGATAAAGAAGTCTACAAACTCTCAAATAATAGGCTTCATATTAAATATCTCTCTTTATAGTTTCTTTTAAATTGTAAATAATATAGAATAATGTTTAGAAAGGTGCTTAGAGGGAAACATGAGACACCTCTTTTGTAAAAGCATCTTTAGGCTTTAGCTTAGCAAATTCTAGAAGCTTGGGGAGTGAGCTTAGTAAGGGGGTGTGATCTTAGGAGTTTTTTGGGTAGCTTAGGGAATAAGCTATGTAAATGACCAGCCCTTACTCCTATAAAAGGAGGGCTTAGGTCCTTCACAATTCAGATTGGAATTTTATAGTAGAGAGACTATACTCAATTTTGGAGAGAATTTGTGAGTTTTGAGTCTTCCTCTTCTTTGCCTTATCTTGTGAGCTATGGTGAGCTTCAAGTGGTGGCACTCCATCACTTATCTTGGTTCAAGGTTCCAAGTGGCGTGAATGGCTTCTTCCAATTCTCAAAATCCAGCAAGCATCTTCTTCTATAAGTGTTCTTCTTCCCTTTTCTTCAATTTTCCATTCGGTAGTTTTGATTCCTAGAGTTTACTCCTTTTTCTACCGTTTAATTTTGTGTTTCCAGCATTGTGTTCTTAATTCTGTTTTGGTTCAGTAGCTAGCTTTTAAATTCTGTCCAGTTTTAATTCTTGTTCTTCTTTCCTTTTGTTTTGATTCAATTTGACAATACATGGACTTCCATATGAGTCTTGGTTGGTGCTTAGTTTTGGTGAGTTCTTGAATTTAGAACATTGATCCAATTCTAAAGTAAAGTGCCTTTCAAATCCAGCTCAAGTTGTTCCTAAGAATGTCAAGAATCATGTGTTCTTGTAGTTACATTCACATCATACACTCTTTCAAATCGTTCCAAGAGACCACGGGAGGTCTCTTGCTATATATAATGTCCATTACAATGCTATGCCACCATTTCATGGCATAATCTAAGAATTCTAAAGAAGCTATTTTCACCTTTTGGTCATCATTGACCTCATAGGCTTGAAAAATTTGTTCACACTTAGCCTCCCAACCTAAATACACATTAGGATCACTATCACCATTAAAGCTAGGGACTTTTACAAAAGGAAATTGAGGCTTGGCTTCATGGTGATGTCTTTGTTCAGGGTGATGGCTATCTCCATGAGAATGATGGTGATGTCTCCTTCTTCTATGTTCTTCTCCATGGCCGTGAGCATTGGAAGAACCTTTGGAAGAATGTCTAGGAGAATGGTGGCTCCATGGATGGAATGGGAGGACTTTTCTTGCTTCAATTCAACTTTTTGTAATCTTTCTTCCAACTTTTTCATAGCTTCATCTTTTAGAGCAAGGGTGCGTTTTGCCTCTTTTAATTCATTAAGAACATAAGCTCTATGAGTAGAATGTGGTTTGGAAGATTCAGCACTTGAATATGTATCCATTTGAAAAAGAAAACAGCAAACACAAAAACAAACAATTTCAAGAAAAACAAGGTTAGAAAATGGAACAAATATAGTGCTGGAATGAAAATTAAAAGACACTCAAATCACTCCAAGAAAGTATACTTCCCTCAACTAATCTACTCAAGAGGTCTTGGTAACTCTCAAATGAAATATGTCAAAGCAAACCACTCTTTCTCAAAGCCAAAACACCACAAAACTTTAAAGAACAATAAAAGACAAGCAAAAAAAGGTGTAAACAAGAAAGACTATAGCAAAAGGAATACAAGATATATAACAAACTCAAAGAATAATGAAGAAAAGACAATCAAGAAAAATAAGGTACTCAATGAAAAGAAGGCACACAAAGGAAACCTAGAGAAAAGCACTAGAGTAGATGAAGAAAACAAAAACAGAACTACTGGAATTGTAAAAACTGGAATCTGTGCGTAACTTCAAAAATTTATCTGGAACGTTATAATGCAAACTGGAATCTTAAATTTAAACCACTGAAACTTCAAGATGTTATCTTACTTTGGGCACTGGAAACACAAAAAAAACAGTATACCAATTAATTGTGATAAATTTCCGAAAATCACTTCCGCATCACCGTTTTTCCAGAGTCAGAATTTTACACTCTGTTCGTATTTCATTTACCATTTTTTTTGTATTTGGAATTTTGATACACTTGTAACACTTCAATCTACATAAATCCAGAGTTTCAGAATTTTTCTCCAACAATTGTAATTCGCATAAACGAAAACAGTCAACACAGTTTCATGAAAAATGGAGGAAACCTAATCTGGAATGAAAAAACAGAATTGAGAAACTTCAAAAGACACAATAGAATTGATGTTTCAAGAACTTGTATAGATCTAAAATACAAGTAAGAACTCAAATCTAAAAAGAAAAGGCACCAAAGGATCAATAAAACAAACACATAAAACTGTACTCAATTAAAAATCAAGAAACAAAAATTATCAACAAAAGGACTGCATAGAATTGATAACATTTTTGGAGAAACATGAATTTGACAAAACTAATAGAGATTCAAAAATGAAAATTACACAAACACAATGTATTAAGAACAAGAAAACAGCAAGAAATACCCAAAAATAAACCTAAAACAGAATGGTAAAGACAAGAATGTAAAGTTCTTGAATTAAAAGGGCCAAAACAACTCAAACACACACAAGAACAAACCTAAGACTCATGATACCTCATGATATGATTCCAATAACATGATGGAGATATGATATGAACATGTTATGGATTCAACAAGAGTTGGAATATGATTAGGCACTTTTAAGAATTGGATCAATGTTCTTAACATTCAAGAACTCACCAAAACAAAAAAACCAAGCCAAACTTACATAGAAACCCATTTTGAACAACAAACCCATGGATAGAAACTCAAGAACACAACATATAGCATTTATACCCATGGAGGACGTGACCAAAACAGCAAGAACACCTAATTTGCACCGATTAAAATTGAATATAAGTGCAGCAAATGAAAGAGGACATCATAAGGAAGAGATTGCACCGATTGAAAGTGAAAACAAACAAGTAGAACAAAAATAGGTAATTTGGAATGAATGGAAAATGGACTTATGAGTTGTTGCCGCCACTTGAAAGGTTACCTCCTAACTCTTCCTATTCTAGCACCTAAAGGAGTGGGAAGAGGCACCTTTCTAGATCTTTCCCAAAAACTAGCGCCTAAAGGTGCGATACAATGGAGGTGTCTTAGGTTTCCCTCTTTAGCACATCCTAAAGCTATTTTATATTATTTACAAATTTATACAAAAGAAACTACAAAGAGAGATATTAATTGCAGCCCACTCTTGAATGCTTGTAGTCTTCTTTATTTTTGAGAAGACTAGAAGGAAGAACTTTAAATGCTTGGGTGGATGGCCTTTTCCTTCATTAGTGAAATCCTCTCCTACTTGATCTCCATCACCTCCCCCTCGAGTGAGAACGCCAAGGTTGAGCAACATAGTTTACAGTTAAATCCTCCCCTGATTCTGAACAAGGGTGAGCTCAGTTCAGGTTAGTGTGCAAACCCCCGCTACCTAATGAAGAGTATACAGTAGAGTGGGGCAGGGAAGCGTGCTACCTAAGGTTCAAATGTTAGTCGATAACGTTGAAGCTTCAATGCGAGGTACACCAGTTAACAATCGAAGATGAAGAACGCGAGGTAAAGCAAGTTATGCACAACGTTCAAATAGAACAAGATCAAGAAAGTTAAAACGGTTGAAGATTTAAGGGAGGTAAACAACTCAGATAGTTAAAAAGAACAAGACACTTATAAATGTAAATGAGGATTGTTTGTTTGGAAACCAAGTACAAGCTAAGATGGTGGAGCCCTTGGCATGATATTCCTATCCACGACGTCGTTCGACGTCGCGAAGGGTGAAGCGTCCATCTCAGGATGCGCACAAGCAACCTGAGCAAGGGCGTCCCCAAATCCCGCGGCGTACGCGTCGGCAACGTCCTCAATCAGTTCAGCCTCAACTTTCTTGAAGTTTTTAGCCCGTTGAGTGAGCTCAGCCTCTGCACGACCAAGCTGCACTTCCTGATTGGTGGCTCTTTCTTCAAGCCTCGCCATCTTGGCCTTGGTTGCCTCAGCTTCCTCTTCCAGCTCGATTGCCCTGGTTCGCAAGGGAAAGATTTTGGCCTCCAGCTGGACAGCCTCCTGACTCTTGTCATGAAGCCGTTTGGAGAGGTCATTTTCAGTTTGGCGGAGGCTGGAAAACTCCTGTTTTAGGGCAGTCTCGCGGGTGCTGAACGCACGAGCCAGCAGGGCCATTTCCTCTCTCTTCTTTTCCTCTGCCAGGGTCAGTTCCTCCTTAGCTTTGGTCTCTACCAATGCCACCTACTCCTTGACCCTCACCTCAGTCCTGCTTAAGAGGGCGTTGGATTGAGCAAGGAGAGCACCAAAGTTGAGGCCCAACCTTTCCCTCGCAGTGGCCTCGTCCGGGTCCTCTGCCACCCGTGTTTGGAAGCCTTTGAGAGCATGTTGGAGGACAACGGGCAGTTCAGGGGCAGATGGGGTTGCAGGGGCGTTCTCACTGCCACCTTCAAGCGCAAGGAGGCCAGGGGGCGAGGAAGTGCTTGGCGGGTGGTCTCGGAGAGATGAAGGGCGGCCCACAGTGGAAGAGTGGGAGGTCGCCGCCACCATAGCCCTACCCTCTTTGAAGACGGGCCCCTCCGCAGAGTCCTCATCAGACTCAATCTCCACCACCCCCTTGTCTTTCTCAAGGGGAGTTGGAGCAGGTGATGCTTGGACGACAACAAGAGGGACCGCGACGATGGGAGCGGAAGGGGCGGGGGAAGGCGTGGCGGCGACAGAGATGGGGGCGGGAGGAGCAGAGGCACCCGCGGCCCCAGATGCCCCTTGGCGTCAGCAAGCCTCGCCCGCTTTTCCTCGTTCTGCACCATATCTGTGCCAAGGTTAGAATTCAAAAGGTCAGCAAAGTAATACATAATAAAAGGGTAAGCATATAAGCATGAAGGGGCAAAATATGCAAGTATAGTAGTATGCTAATAGGCATGCTAAGAATGCAAAAATGAAGCTTAAGATGTGCAAGCTAACCAAAGACACGCAAGTTGGGGTGAGAAAGGTGTAGAGAGAAGTACCGATATAGTCCTTGAGATCAGCAGGGCTGAACTCGTGCTTGATTAGTTGGGCAGTGTTGAACACCACCCCTAGGCTTGCGAGGACTTGGCAGAGCTCTCGATCATGAGGAGTAAGCTCCTCAAGAGTCCTCAGCTTCTTGAACTCTAGCTTCTTCACCCAATAGAGTGGGAAGTCAGCCAGCAGGGTGCGATCGTAGTCAGTACAACACACTCTGAAGAACATCCTTTGAAGCCCTTATACGATTGTTAAAACAGGGTGAGGAGAACTCTCCCTACCACCCCGTTAAAGCTCACCCAAAGCTTTTTCCCTGGACTCTTGGCCTTGAAGAAATAGAGGAAGACGTCCACCGAGGGGGTGTACCCGAAGTGGTTGCAGAGGATACCAAACACCCTCACAAAGGCCCAGCTGTTGGGATGTAGCTATGCAGGGGCCACGTTGATCTCCGTCAGTAGAGCCCGCTCGCACCCCGTGAGTGGAAAACGAAGTTTAATCCATTTGAAGATGGTGGCGTAGAGAAAGATGAAGGGTTCCCCGTCGTTTGCGCGTTCATCAGCGCACACGGGTTCACCCACAGTGCAAGGTTGGACAGACACGTATGCATCACACTCCCACCCAAAAACACGAAGCATATGAGCGGCCTCATCCTCCCTATGTTTCATCACATCCTTACTGGAGGTGAGAGCGGAGGTCTCAACGAGGAGGTCCTCAGAGGCCTAGGGGTAGAGGGCTTTGTAATCTACTTGGGGAGGAGAGTTGGACGTTGTTTTTGTTCGAGCCATCTCAAAGAAAGCTAAAAAGCAAGAAAAAGAAAGGAGAAAACAAAGGTTTAGCAGAGGGTTATTGCGTAACCCAGCAAAAACCCGATAAAACCCCACACTCGAAAGAAACCCAGAAAAACAGAGGAACGGAGAAAAAGCAGAGAAAGCTTAAATGCATGAAATTTAAACAATCCCAGGAAGTTATCAAGCATTGGTAGAAGGAAATGCGAGAGCGCTCGAGGAAGAAGATGAAGCGATCAAAGATGTTTCTGAGAATAATGGAATAGTGATTGGAAGCGCGCATTTTCGAAAACTTAACGTAAACTAAGAAGCGCAAGCGACATTAAGTCCTGGCCGTTGATCAAGACACGTGTGCGCAGATTAGAATGGGCACAGAGAAGCGTCACTTCGGAGCACTGTTCACGTCCTATCACACAGAGCCACGTAGGTCGCCAGGGCGAGGACTTAGTGATGGAGATCAAGCTCAAGAGGACATGGAGGCCAATCAACAAGATCAAGAAGAGGTAGAGGCACAAATGGAGGACGCCCATGGAGGTCAAAGCCCACCTCAAAGGATTACAAGAAGCATGTTCAAAGCTTTAGGAGCTAGGGGACATTTATTTTCTCTTTTTGTAATTTCTTTAGTTGAAGGTGCTTAGAGGGAAACATTAGAAACCTCTTTTGTTATAGCATCTTTTAGGCTTTAGTTAGGAGCTTTAGGAGGGGGGATGTATTAGTAGATAGGTGTAGGAGTAGAATAGGAGGTGCCAAAGTGAAGGAAGAGGTCACACCTTCCTCATGCATGGTTTAGGCGCCGGTTTTGAAATAGGTTTAGGGGGGAATTTTGAATTCTCTTAGCTTTGTTTTTCAGCACCTTAGGCTATAAATAGAGGTGCTCTCTTTGTATTTTTCAGATTTGAATTGATCTAAAGAAACTATACTCAAAATTGGAGTGAGCATTGGAGAGCTTTTGAGCCTTCTTCTCTAGTCTTATCTTGAAGGATCATGGTTTCCTCAAGTGGCGGCTTGCACACTCATCTAGGAGCATCCATACTTCTAGTGGTGTGATCATCCAACCTTTCTTCCATCTTCATGAGCATTCTCTTCTCCTTCCTTTCTTCTCTTGTTAATGTCCTTGTCTTAGCTTGCTTTCTAGTTGTTTTGGTTCGGCAATTTCAGCTTGTTATTGTGTAGCTATGATTCATTTGTGTTCTTGGCTGTTCTTCATCTTTTCTTCTTCAATTCCAGCATTTTGATTCGGTACCTTGCTGTTTTGTGTTGTTAATTAGTGTTTTTGCCTTTCCTCCATTTCTTTTGGTTCAATTTGACAATATGTGGAACATCCAAATGAGTTTGGGATTTGGTACTAGTTTTTGGTGAGTTCTTATCTTAGAACATTGATCCAACTCTAAGAAAAGTGCCTCAATAATGTCCAGCTCAAGGTGATTCCTAAGAATGTCAAGAATCATTCTCTATATGGCTAGTGGAATCACATCATGTGGTATCATGAGTCTTAGGTTCTTCTTGTTTAATTGTTGAGTTGTGTGCACTTTAATTTCAAGAGCTCTTTAATTTTTCTTGCAATTTAAGTTTCTGTTTTAGGTATTAATTGAGTTTTCTTGCTGTTTTTCTTTTGTTACACCAAATGCTTGTGAAAAGGTTTATGGCACTCATTATTCATATGAGTATGGTGGCTCTTTTGGAATGACATTCTCCTTCCTAGAGTTTACCTTAAGCTTCCTTTCACTTGTTGTTATTTTTGTTATATGTCTTTTAATTTTGTAATCATGTCAAGTTTTGTCTTAGTCATGTTATTCCATAATTGTCATTACTTCTAGTAGTACTTTTATTGTTTTTTATTGTTTCTTGCTTTAGTGTCATATAATTTTCTGATTTGATATTGATCCTTTGTGCATTTTCTTTTTAGAATTGAGTTCATACTTGTATTCTAGACCTATACAAGTTCCAATACATCATTTTCCATTATGTCTTTGCTAGTTCATAATTCTGTTTTTTTATTCCTATTAGGATTCCTCTGTTTCTGAAAAAAAGTGCTTACTGTTTTTCCTTATTGCAATTGATTTACTCACTGGAAAATTCTGAAATTCTGGATTTGTGATATTCAAAGTGTTAGAAAAGAATAGAAAAAAGAATCATTCAAAAATTCAAAGTACACAAAAAATGATAAATAAAATGAAAAAAGTGTACAATTCTGCCGAAAAGAATACGGTAATCTGGCAGCGATTTTAAAACATTTATCTCAATTAATTGGCTTACTATTTTTAATTGATTCCAGTGCCATTATTGAGTTAACATCTTGAAGTTTCTGTGGTTTAAATTTCATAATCCAGTTCGCTCTACATCATTCCAGTTAAATCAGTGAATATCAAGCACAGTTTGCATTTAAAAAGAAAATAATAATAATTTTCCAGTAGCTAAATTTTTGTTTTCTTCATCTACTCTAGTGCTTTTCCTTAAGTATTCTTTTGTGTGCCTACTTTCTCATTGAGTTCTTTATTTTCTTGATTGTCTTTCATTCTTACTCTTTGAGTTTGTCTTACATATAGTTTTCCTTTTGCAATTACCTTTCCTTGCTTATACCTTTTCTTGTTTGTCTTTATTGTTTCATTGGTTTTGTGGTGGTTGCTTTTGAGATTGGTGTGCTTGCTTTGACATCTTTCATTTGAGGATTCCAAGGCCTCAAGATCAGATTGGTGCAAGGACATTATTTCTTTGAGAGTGACCTATTTTTTCTGCCTCATTTCACTTCGGCATTTTGGCTTAAAACACTCACTGTTTTTGCTAATTTTTGTTTCTTAACTTGTTTGCTGGTTTTGTGTGTTTGCTGTTTTTTATTTCCAAAATGGCTGGATTTTCAAGTGATGCATCATACAAGCAGAATTCTCCTTCCAAAGCTTCAATCCTTGGTGAATTACATGAAGCTCAAAGAACCATTAGACGGTTGGAGGAGAAATTGCAAAAGATGGAGGTGCAACAAGCTAAACCATCTCCTTCAATTCATGATGAGCATCATAGACCTTCAACAAGAGTTTCTTCCAATGATTTTGGCCGTGAAGATGAGCATAGGAGAAGGAGAACTCCACCCCAAGTCCATGGACAAAGACATCATCACCAAGGGGAAAGAACTCACTACGGCAATGTCTTCTATCATGATGCAAAGTCTAGGCTTCCTTCGGTCAAGCTACCTTGTTTTAATGGCTCTAGTGATCCTAATGTATATTTAGATTGGGAGGCTAAGTGTGAACAAATATTTGAGATCCATGAGATCCAAGATGAGCATAAGCTTAAGCTAGCCACCCTAGAGTTTAGTGATTATGCCATGAAATGGTGGCATGGAATTGTAAAGGACATTATCTATCACAAGGGTCCTCCCGTGGACTCTTGGAACTCTTTAAAGGATCATATGCGCGCTAGGTTTGTGCCCCCACATTTTAGGAAAGACCTCATGTTGAGACTCCAACGGTTTCAACAAGGCACGCTAAATGTGGATGAATATTATAAGGAGCTTGAGACGCTTGTGCTTAAAATTGAATTAGAAGAAAGTGAGGAAGCTATGATTGCTAGGTTTGTGAGTGGTCTTAGGAAGGATATTCAAGACATTGTTGAGTTACAAGAGTATTCATCATTGGGCTCTTTAGTTCATCTTGCAATGAAGGTGGAAGCCCAACTTGCTAAGAAAAACTCTTTCAAAAATGCTTCCAATGATGGATACTACTCCAAGTCTTGGAGAAACAAAACTTCTTTTTCAAAACATCCTTCCAAAGATTCTTCTTTCAAACCCAAGGAAACTAAGCCATCTACTTCTAGACCTAAGTCTCCCACTAGAACATCCAATACTAAATGCTTTAAATGTATGGGTTATGGTCATATAGCTGCAAATTGTCCTTCCAAACGAAGTATGTACATGCATGAGGGCATTATAGTTAGTGAGCATGATTCGGATTCTCCTAAGCATTCATTGCATTCTCATGCATCTAGTGAGGAAGAGAGCGAATGTCCACTTGAAGGGGACTTGTTAGTTGTGAGAAGACTTCTTGGACAAGTTTCACAACCTTTTGATGAAAGTCAAAGGGAAAATATTTTCCATACAAGATGTCTTATTCAAAACAACATTTGTTCCTTGATAGTGGATGGGGGTAGTTGTGCAAATGTGGCTAGTACAAGAGTAGTAGATAAGCTTGGATTGCCTACTATCTCTCATACAAAGCCCTACAAATTACAATGGCTTAGTGAAGTAGGAGAAATAATTGTTAATAAACAAGTCCTCATCCATTTCTCCATTGGAAAATACAAAGATGAGGTATTATGTGATGTTGTGCCCATGGAAGCCACTCATGTTCTTTTGGGAAGGCCTTGGCAATTTGATAGAAAAGTTTTACATGATGGCTTTACCAACAAACTATCTTTTGAATTCCATGGTCACAAGGTTACTTTAAAATCTCTCTCTCCAAGAGAAGTCCATGAGGAAAAGTTATCATGAAGAAAAAGAGGGAGAGTGAAAAAGATAAAAAAGATAAGAGTTCTAAGCCTACACTCCTTGTGTCTAGGCGTGACATTGAAAGGGAAATAGTGGCTCATCATCCTCTTTTCTTAGCCATCCCTAGAACTCTTAAAGTAGAATCACTTGTTGATAGTCCTTATTGCTTGGAAAATTTGGTAGAAGAGTTCCAAGATGTGTTTCAAGATCCTCCAAATGGACTTCCACCTTTGAGAGGGATTGAACACCAAATTGATTTGATACCGGGCTCTTCTTTACCAAACCGTCCAGCATATAGGACCAATCCAAGTGAAACCAAGGAAATTCGCCAACAAGTTGAGGCTTTGATTGAAAAAGGGTGGGTGCAAGATAGCATGAGTCCTTGTGCTATGCCTATCATCTTAGTGCCAAAAAAGGATGGCACATGGCGAATGTGTTCGGATTGTAGGGCCATCAATAACATAACAATTAAGTATAGGCATTCCATACCTAGACTAGATGATTTGTTGGATGAATTACATGGTTCAAAAATCTTTTCCAAGATTGATCTTAAAAGCGGCTACAATCAAATCCGTATCAAACCGGGTGATGAATGGAAGACGGCTTTTAAGACCAACTTTGGTTTATATGAGTGGTTAGTCATGCCTTTTGGCCTAACTAATGCACCAAGTACTTTCATGCGCCTCATGCATCATGTTCTTAGACCTTTCAAGTTTGTTGTTGTTTACTTTGATGACATTCTCATTTATAGCTTATCTTTGAATGACCATAGGTTGCATGTTAGGCAAGTTTTAGAAACCCTTAGGAAGGAACATTTGTATGCTAACCTTGCTAAATGTATGTTTGCTCTTGATCATATAGAATTCCTAGGGTTTGTTGTGAGTTGTAAAGGGGTCCATGTGGACAAAACAAAGGTGGTGGCCATTCAAAATTGGCCTACACTGAAATCTTTGAATGAGGTCCGAAGTTTTCATGGACTTGCTTCTTTCTATAGAAGATTTGTCCCAAACTTTGGTACCATTGCCGCACCACTCAATGACATAGTGAAAAAGGATGTGGTCTTTCATTGGGGAGAAGCACAACAAAATGCTTTTGACACTTTGAAAGAAAAATTGACTAATGCTCCCATCTTGGCCCTTCCTAATTTCACTAAGACATTTGAGATTGAGTGTGATGCTTCAAGCATAGGTATTGGGGCTGTTCTCCTTCAAGAGGGCCACCCCATAGCCTATTTTAGTGAGAAATTGAAGCGAAGTCATCTCAATTATTCCACCTATGATAAGGAATTATATGCACTTGTTAGGGCTTTGTTTACTTGGCAACACTATCTTTTTCCCAAAGAGTTTGTGATACATAGTGATCATGAATCTCTTAAATATTTGAAAAGCCAAAACAAACTTAACAAGAGGCATGCTAAGTGGGTGGAATTCATTGAGCAATTTCCTTATGTGATCAAACACAAGCAAGGCAAAGTAAATATTGTGGCGGATGCTCTTTCTAGAAGATACACTTTGCTAAATCTTTTAACCTCTCAATATCTTGGTTTTGATCACATTAAGGAACTTTATCATGATGACCTTGATTTTTCTCTCATCTATCAAGAGTGTCTTAAGGGAGGACACAAAGACTTTTTTATTCAAGATGGCTTTCTTTTTAAAGGAAAATGTCTTTGTGTTCCTCAATGCTCTATTAGATTATCTCTTGTTAGAGAAGCTCATGAAGGGGGTTTAATGGGACATTTTGGGGTTGCTAAAACTTTGGACGTGTTGTATGAACATTTCTTTTGGCCTCATATGCATAAACATGTTCATAGTTTGTGTGATAAATGCATAACTTGCCGCAAAGCTAAGTCTAAAATGCACCCCCATGGTCTATATACTCCTCTTCCTATCCCTTCAATGCCTTGGGTAGATATATCTATGGATTTCATCTTAGGCTTACCCAAGACATCAAAGGGAAAGGACTCCATTTTTGTGGTAGTGGATCGTTTTTCAAAGATGGCTCACTTTATTCCTTGCCACAAAGTGGATGATGCATGCCACATTGCAAACCTCTTCTTCCAAGAAGTGGTTCGCTTACATGGGATTCCTAGGTCTATAGTGTCCGATAGAGATCCTAAATTCTTGAGTCACTTTTGGAAGACCTTGTGGGGCAAGCTTGGGACTAAGCTTTTATTTTCTACCACTTGCCACCCACAAACTGATGGTCAAACCGAGGTGGTGAATAGAACTTTGGGACAACTATTGAGATGTTTTATTTCGGGGAATCCTAGAGTGTGGGAGAATTTACTACCCCATGTTGACTTTGCATATAATCGTGTAGTAAATTCTACCACCTCACATTCTCCTTTTAAGGTGGTCTATGGGTTTAATCCCCTAACACCTCTTGATCTTCTTCCTATTCCCCTTCTTGGAGATGTCTTGTGCAAAGATGGGGATGAAAAGGCTTCTTTTGTGAAAACTTTGCATAAAGACATCAAAAAGAGAATTGAGAAGAAGGTTGGCAAGTATGCTGAACTTGCCAATAAAAGGAGAAAAGCATTGTTGTTTCATGAGGGCGATTGGGTTTGGCTTCACTTGAACAAGTTACAGCTCGAGACTGGGGGGCTTGTGTACCGACCAGTCCTCGGGTGTCATTGACCACTGGTAATGATGGGACCGCATAAGTTGGGTCCCACGAGCGTCGTGGGCCTGTGTCTCGCTAGGCACGTGAGCCAAGTTACCGAAGAGTGGTCAGAGGCCGATCACCAGGATGTGCTGATGTGTCCTCGGCAGGGCGGTGAAGGCGATGAGAGATCGGACTTTGGTGACTCAAACAGTAGAGCTGGACCACGAGAGGTGGATCCCATACCACACACCAGTTATCAGTTAGGGAGAAGCCTAGATCACGAGGGGTCCATGTGTGTGGTGTGGATGACGCATTTAAGCGTAACACGAGTAAAGAGCCACTAGAGGAGAGACGACCTGTGAGGGTCACGTTCCAGGGGTGAGCTGCATGCATGACACGTGAACATCTAGGGTACTCCCAGGACAGATGGCCCTAGAGATTAGGTGCACAAGTTGGTACCCAGGTGGTCATCCCTTCAGAGCTTGCACTATAGTAAGGGAGTCTTACGCGCTAGATTGCCCTAAGAGTGGGTGATAGCGGCGCTGAGGCACACCATCAGTAAACCTAATTATGGTTAGCGGAATCAGTGGAAACCTTAGAGTATATAAAGGGTAGTATAAAACCTAATAATGTACGCAATTCATTCGTAACAGTTTTTACATAGAACACACAAATACACATGGAGCTTTTTACAGCTTACATTGGTGTTTCCTAGCCCTACACTGACTGGAGCGTTAGAGTTAAAACGACCTCTAGGGCGCCCTTTGTCTTTGCATTTTCAGGTGTTTGATCGAAAGAAGGCATGAACGAAGGCAGAGGCAATTGGGTGTGTGATCTTCGTAGGCGCACGAAGATAATCGAGCCAACCGACACGAACAATGACGATTAGTGTGAAGGAGTCGATAATGCTGCAACCCGTGGAAGGTGTTGTGGAACTCAAACCTAGATTTGCTGGCGGAGAATTACCACATTCCCACCATCTATTCTACAACCCAAACAAGACATCCAATTTCTTCTATCCCAACATTCTGAAAGAAGCCCTAAGTAAGAACCTCGTCCTCTTCTACGCAATGGCCGACCGCCTCCGCCACGAAGACGACCACCGCGTGGGGATTTATTGTGACGGTCAGGGTGTACTTTTCATTGAGGCTCATGCCATCGTTGCCATGGACCACTTCACTCACAACCTTAACCATAACAACCTTATTCCCGCGGTGGATTATTCTGCCGGGATTGAAACATATCCGTTAGTGGTGTTACAGGTGCGTTCCTTTTCTTTCTCTTTGTAAGGATAAAATGAAACTAACTATTTGCTGCACTGCATGCATTCAGGTAACATATTTCAGATGTGGAGGGGTCTCAATAGGCGTTGATTATGAGCACCATGTAGAAGATGGAGAATCAGGTGTTCACTTCATCAACTCATGGTCCAATGTGGCTCATGGCATCCCCATTTATGTTCCCCCATTTATTGATAGGAACTTACTTCGTGCCAGGGATCCACCTCAACCAGCTTTCCTCACCACGAATACCAACTCTCACCACCCATCATCACCACCACCACCACCACCACCACCACAACTGTGGTTGCCTCTATTTTAAAATTGAGTCGTGACCAACTCAACATCCTCAAGGACAAGTCGAAAGAAGATGGCAACACAATAAACTATAGCACTTATGAAATGTTGGCAGCTCATATATGGAGAAGTGCGTGCAAAGCAAGAGGCCTTCCTGAAGACCAAGAAACCAGACTATATATTCCAATTAATGGAAGGTCAAGGTTGAAACCTCCCCTCCCTCCTGGTTACCTTGGCAATGTTATCTTCTCCACCATTCCCACAGGATTCGCAGGAGATCTCGTGTCAAAACCTACATGGTATGTTGAAATCAAATCCACAACACAATAATGAGAATGGACAACGGATATTTGAGATCAGCTCTTGACTATCTGCAACTACAGCCTGATCTAAATGCTCTTGTTCCTGGACGACATACTTATGCGTGTCCAGATGTGGGTATCAATAGCTGGGCTAAGTTTCCAATCTATGATGCTGACTTTGGTTGGGGCAGACTGATCTTCATGAGACTTGGCTGGATTATATACGAGGGGCTAGCAATCATACTTCCAAGCTCAACAAATGATGGCAGCTTGTATTTGAGAATAGCTCTACCACCTCATCATATGAAGCTGTTTCAAGAATCCCTTTATGGCATTTGAGGGGTTGGATATTAACTTCACACCCTTTTCCCACCATCATCGCTTGCCATCTTTTCCCATTCTAGAAATTAGTTCTAGCACTATCATTGATCACATAACGTCTTTCTAGTGTTTCAATTCAATAATTATGTAATGCTTATGAGTCACCATCTCATACAACATTCATCATGATGATAAGTGTTCTTCGAGATTCTTTTCTTTATTTACTAATAAAGGGAATTTAATAAAGGAAAAGTGATGATAATTAACTCTATATCTCGTGATTTACAAACAAATCTCAATAAGACGATATGATGAAATAACGTAAAAGATATTTTACTAGAGTTTAATTTTTTTTAAAAATTTCTGTCACCTTTTATGTAGAAACCATTATATAAGACATTGTGTTCTTGCTGGCTGACTTGCTCGCCAGTTGACTCTGATGACAAGCTCTAACTCCGTCTGTCTCTGCTGGAATATGCTATTCCCTTTGTTGCGTTGGAATGCGGCTCCGTTGAAACAGAGGGGGCCCTATTGCACTCCGACGATCAAGTCAGTACAGGCTTATAAGAAGCAAGAAGTATTAAGTTTCAGTCTTAGAAACAACATACCTTAACCTGGGATATCACGTCCCTTTTATAGTTTACCTCTTGTAACAACTTTCTATCACGAGAATATAATCTCAACTGAAAGCATACTCAACAAGAAAATGTTCCGCTCAAAGGCACACCCTCTCAGTGTCGCAACAGAACGAAATCTTCATCTCATGGAGTGCAAAAAATCATAACAGAATAACCACCAAGGCATCAACTTATGTACCAGCATCAAAGGTCCAATCTGTTTACGTAGCCACCCTCAACGTGGTGGTACGTAGTTCAAGTTGTAAGCAGAGATTAATGACGATTATTGTGAAGCATATTGAGTTTTGGGCCTTTCTAATTTTGTTCCTTAGGCTGAAGCCCAACCTATTGTATTTTGTATTTCATATATATTGTACATAATAAAAACGTAATGAAATAAGACAACTATTTTTCCTTTTCCAGAAGCAATTTCATCTCCCCTTTTTTCCTTCCTTCATCTCTCTCATTCCAAGCGGTGGCTATCACCTCCTATCTTCCTTTGCACATCATGCAGAAATTCAAGATTGTATCAGAGCGGGTTTAAACACGCTCTGCTCCGCTGCCATTACTATTCTTCCTTTCCTCTGTTTTCTTGATCCTCGCCGTTTCTACAACTCATGGCTGAAGAAAAACCTTCACAGCAAAATGATCAACAAAACCCAACCAGTGCGTATTGATCCTGCCTGTTGACCAGAACGCTGGAAACTGCCTCGTCAAAGGATCGACGTGTGCACCGCTTCAAACCTCCGTCCTTCCTCGAGATCCACCTCAAGAACCTGCAAAAGAACAGAGCGGCGCCGCTGCGGCCGATCGCACTCCAACGCCCAAGTCAGTGACCGAACCACCAAATACTAAGAGCAAGAACACTCAAGAAATCTCAAGGAACCGTGCAATGTTCTCTCTCACAGTAAGCTCTAGAACTCGCAAGCGTAAAGAGTGTAATCTGAACGTGCGTACCTCAGAAAGTTCGTTGAGAACTCTTATATACCTGGTTACTTTCTCTCTCCTGGCAGTTACAGACTTGGACACGTGGCTCGCATCCAGTCGTACACGTGCCATCATCTGGAGCCTCCTTGACTTGGGCGCTGCTTCTGACTCTCTTTTTGGCTAAGTTATTTATGCATGGTACTGCCCAGTGCATAGCTAACTTGGGAGTGCGATCTCTACTGGAACTGGCGAGTTAGGGTGCCTTCGTACACCTTCCCTGTGGTCTCGCCGGCCGCCTTCATAATCTGCTTCACCTTCATCTCCGGCGATGTGCTTGCTTTGGCGATCTCAAATCGCTTGGTCGCCTGAGTTTACATCTGGCGACTTCACCTTCTACTGGGCAATCGCCTGGTATGCTGAAGATCGGAACACGCCAACTTAACAACTGGCGACTTCACGAGCCCCCGACTTCCTCCCCTTCTGTCAACCTGGCGCCTTGTCAACACGCCTACACTGTAGCTGGGTGCCACGTCATCACTTCCGACTACCAGGACGGTACACAAGCCCCCAGTCTTAAGCGAAGACTTGTCCAGCGAAAAGACTGAAAAGTTCACGTCAACACCGACCTATGTGGCACTGACGCAGAATTCCAAGCGGTTGTACTTTCTGCTTCTCTGACGCTCCACCAAACCCCTCATCCATTGCTCGACACGTGGCTTCATCAACGGTTACCTTCAGTTACCGTTTGCGCTTCCCAAACCCATTTCGAAAAACCCTTAAACCCATTTTTCACTCCACTGTTCCATCACTTTTCTTCGTATTCGCAAACGCTCTGACTTCCTTCTGCAAAAAAGCTCTCTACGTTCTTCAACTCTCTGAATCACCAACATTCTTCATCGCCTTTCTGATCATAAAAAGGTACTTCCTTTCCTTCTTCTGCTGGTTTTTCCTGCATTTTAACCGATTCGCATCATCCTGTAACTGTCTGGTGCATACGTTGTGGGTTGCTTTTTCCATTTCTCCTTCTACGTAACTTAGGGCTTCGTCAATCGTCGCAACGAACCTACGTTCGTTCGTTTTTCACCTTTCTTCCATGATCGAGTCAGCCTCTGTGACCCCTGACCATTTTTCCTTTTCTTCTTCCTTTGCAGCTGCAACAATGGCTCGCACAAAGATCACCCCGAATCCTCCTCCTTCATCACGAAACCCCTCTTCACAAGCACACGACCCACCACGAGTTCGTGGCGCTTCATCTTCCCAGGCTGAGAGGCCTGCGTCTTCCCGCCCTAACCTGGCCCAAGCGACTCCACCTATCACCGGAGGAGCCCCCGTCCCCCCACCAGACTTCAAGAAACTATATCCCTGGGCCAACTCGACCTTGTTGGGGGAAACATCTTCCGTGAACACTGCTGGGGCAGTTTTGCGATTGACTAAGGGGGATGTACCTCACCAATCATTCCACAAGGAGCACAACGAGAGGATGACAGTGCTACCTTGCCCCCCTGGTCTGCCAGTCTGCGCCGACGACAAGGCAAACAACGGCGGGGCCTTCTGTTTCGTCTACACAACCCTATTCAAGAAGGTGAAACTCAGGTTTCCCTTTACACGTTTCGAGAGGGAGCTCCTCACCGAGCTCCACATTGCCGTCGCCCAGCTCCACCCCAACAGTTGGGCGTTTGTGCGAGCATTCCAAGTGATGTGCGATCATCTGGGGTTGCCCGCATCCGTAGATGTATTTTTGTTTCTCTTTGAAGCCAAGCACCCAGGAGACCGCCTGTGGGTTAGCTTAAATGGGATTGCTGGGAGATCAATCCTCTCCATCTTCCAGCAGTCCTATAAAGATTGGAAGGGAAAGTTTGTCCAAGTGCGCCCCAACGACAAGGACACTTCCCTACTCGACGGCTTCCCCTTGTACTGGGTAAACAAGGGGAGCAAAGAGTCCAAGAGCTGCTTCAGGAGACCCAGAAGTCCTGATAGCATGGGTGCATTGGACAGGGATCTCTGCTTCTTTTGGAAGAGTGTGGCGGATGCCAACATCACCTTCCTCACCACCACCCTGATCTGCTTCGAATTCTTCGAGGACCAACTCGAAATTCGAATAGGTTAGAACATTCAAGCTTCTTCTTTTAATACTTGCTTCCGTTAACTGTTTCTGGGCGTCTTGTGCGTTGTGCGCAAGACTTTGGTTTTATTTTTCTGCACCCTTCGTCTGTTTTGCTGTTGTATACTGCCTCATGCATTTATCTTCTCTCTGAACTAATCCATGCATTTTTGCTTTATGCAGATAACATGTTGGGCCAGGGCAAGCTTGCTGAGTTAAGGACGCTCGCCCGACTCCACGGGTTGGCAACGGGTTCTCAAACAGTACCGAATTCGGTGGTGGAGATCGCCGCCACACAGGGCCGATCGCCACCCAAGGACCCAGCTCCTTCCGATGTCCAACCCGCCACTCAACGAAAGAAACTTGTCCTCAAAAGGCCCAAGAGGAAAACTCCCCAGGTAGTCCACGAGGAGGAGGAGGAAGACGACGAGGCCACTGAAGATGGCCTTGTCACGAAGAGGAAGAGGGTGGCACCTTCTTCACCACCTGCACCACCCCCTCTTCCCACCTCAACGCCGCCATCCATGCCTGCTCCACCTCCAACAATGCCATCTCCACCAGCTCCTGCTTCCCCAGTCCAAGCCATTCCATTGGCAACTGCACCACCCGCGGTTGAGGCCGCCGAAGACAATTTCTTGGAGGACCCCCCAAGCGCCTCCACGCCATATGTATCAGCTGGAGGGGGACCTCCTTCTAACGCCTCAGCCGCAGATGTTGCTCCAATCGGGGACGAGGTTGCCCACACCTCTCTGATTCTGATCACCGAGTCCCCGACGTCGCCACCACGAGCAGAAGCACCTACTGAAGAACCAACTAAAGAAGGTGGCGACGAAAACCAACAACAGGCCCAACCAGCGCCTCTCCAAGCAGCAAACCTCCCTCTTGAGGTTACGAGAATGTGGGAGCCTTTGTCTGCTAAGCTGAAGACGATAGCAGAAGACATCCCCGCCATCATAACTAGAGCTGTGCAGAGCTCCACCAGGAAGCTGCAGGACGACCTCTTCAACCTTAAAACTGAGAACAGCACCATGAAGGTTGAGGTGGAGAAGTTGTCCTTCAATCTGACGCTCGCGGAGATTGAACACTCCCGAGTAGAAGATGCGATGAGCACCGAGCTCCGATTGGCGCGCAAGGAGGCCACTGAACTCCGCCATAAGGTACAGCAACTGGCTCAAGAAAAGATCGAACTGGAGAGCAAGATTGTGCCTTATCGCGTTAAGGTGGCTGACCTGGAAGCTTCGATAAAAACTGACGCCGCCAAGGTAAAAAAACTGGAGCAGAGGTCTGCTGATCGGGAGATCTTCCTTGGTAAGGTGGAGAAGGCGAGAGACGACGTCATTGCTGAGCTTGCCGAGGCCAACAAAGAGAAAGGGAAGATCACTGCTGAACTGGGCCAAGTGCAAGCGGAATCCAAGAAGGTTGCTGAAGACCTTCTCCAGGCTCAAGAGATCAACGAGAAACTCAAGAAGCAAGTCGAAGAGCTGAAGCAGCAGAATAAGGGGCTGAAAGAACAAACTAAAGGACTCCAGAAGCAGATTGAAGATCTTAACATGAGTTCTGCCCAAATTCTGGCTGCTGGATTCACTGCTGCACGGGAACAGTTTGCATGCTTGTTCCCCAATCTGGATCTCAGCATGGTGTCTTTAAACAACGAGGTGGTGGATGGGAAGGTGGTTCCCGTCGAAGACTAATCAATTTCCCCTCATCCATCACCTTTATGCTTTTTTTCTTTGTATGCAGTTGTAATGAACTTTCTTCTTTTTCTTTGCATGTGCTTTGAACTGATATTTACTTTTAATGAAATTGCCCTTGTATTTCTTCCTGTAATTTCTTTGCCTGCTTCAACTTTCCTTGCACAATTTTACTTCAGAAAAAATAACTTAGCAATTTTGTAGGCCCGATCTTGCACTTAACTGTTTCGAACTATTTCAACTTTAAACAATAATAATCACTTTCACAGCTCGTAATCTTAAGGCAATTAACCTTAACGTAAATCACTCTTCGAGCAACGAACTTCAACTCAACTACTGGCTTAAAACATTTCTTCACCCGATCTGCTCCATCAGCACGGGTCTTTAACTTTCTCGCCGCTGCTTGAACTTTTCCTGGTCGCCGAAGACTCTTGGCGATATCAGCTTCTTTCTGGCTTCATGCCTTGGCCATTGTTCTTTTATCTGGGGGTAGAGGCGCCTTTCGGATCCTTCTCTACCTTCCTGAACTTCAGAATAAAAGACTGGGTGGCTAGGCGTTCTCTTTGAACCTACCTTAGCCACCTTCCAAACTTCGTCTACCCTTAACACCATACCTGAACTCATTCGAGACGAGAAGGATTTTATCTTGCCTGAACTCGCTCATAGGCGAGAAGGTCTTTTACTTGCCTAAACTCGCTCATAGGCGAGAAGGTCTTTTACTTGCCTCTACATTGCCCCGGGGGTTACATCTTCTCGCCCCCAGAAACACTGAGGACTTTTCACTGGTGCCTCTACATTGCCCCAGCGGTTACATCTCCTCGCCCCCAGAAACACTGAGGACTTTTCGCTGGTGCCTCTACATTGCCCCAGGGGTTACATCTCCTCGCCCCCAGAAACACTGAGGACTTTTCGCTGGTGCCTCTACATTGTCCCAGGGGTTACATCTCCTCGCCCCCAGAAACACTGAGGACTTTTCGCTGGTACCTCTACATTGCCCCAGGGGTTACATCTCCTCGCCCCCAGAAACACTGAGGACTTTTCGCTCTTCCTCGCCTGCACTCGCTCGACGGCGAGGAGGTCTTTAACTCGCCTCAGAACGCGCGAGGGCGTTGAGGTCTTTTAGCTGGTGCCTCCGATCGCCGCAAGACGATGAGGACTTTAACTTTAACTTGTGCCTCCAATCGCCGAAAGACGATGAGGACTTAAAACTTTTAACTGGTGCCTCCGATCGCCGAAAGACGATGAGGACTTAAAACCTTTTAGAAAGCATGCAACATATCTTTAACTTGCCTTAAGCCACATACAAGTGACAAGGTCTTTCCTCAAAACTTTCTGAAAACAACAGGCACGCAATCTAAAACAACTTGTACTTTGAAAACTTCTCTTTATTGGGTGGCCTCATTAAAAACCCTCCTTAGGGAAAAAAGAGTGCCCCCTTCAAACTGTTTTAACAGAGACATTGTAATATAACTTCGCGTTTGTCTTTACTTACAAGGCTTCTTAACTGTAATACAACTTCAGGTGCGTGGCGTTCCAAGTGCGAGGAATCGCCCCTCCCTCCAATGTCTCTAAGCGGTAGGCGCCGTTCCCGAGCGCCTCGGTTATTCTGAACGGCCCTATCCACTTGGGCGACAGTTTATTCTCCATCTCGTACTGGTGGGCTTTCCTCATCACCAGGTCGCCTTCTCTAAACTGTCTTGGCATCACCTTCGAGTTGTATCTTCGTTCAACCCTTCTCTTCACTGCTTCGGCCTTCAACCTCGCCTCTTCCCTGACTTCATCCAGTAGATCCAGGTTCAACCTTCTCTCTTCATTCGAGTCTTCCTTTACAAAGTTCTGGAATCTCGGCGAGCTCTCCTGGATTTCTACTGGAATCATCACATCACACCCATAGACCAAGCTGAACGGGGTCTCATGGGTTCCTGACTGCTCAGTGGTGTGGTACGCCCAGACTATACGGGGTACCTCCTCAGCCCAGCTTCCTTTGGCTTTCTCTAATCTTCTCTTCAAACCTCTCAGCAACACCCGATTAGCTGACTCCACCTGGCCATTCGTCTGAGGGTGCTCGACGGATGCAAACACTTGTTGAATTCCCACCCCTTCGCACAGCTTCTTCAACAAGTGGCTTGCAAACTGAGTCCCATTGTCTGACACCAGGCGCTTGGGCACTCCAAACCAGCACACAATATTCTTCCACACGAAACCTTCAATCTTGTGTGCGGTGATCTGGGCCACTGGCTCTGCTTCGATCCACTTGGTGAAATACTCAATCGCCACCACCAAGTACTTCATCTGCCTGATCGCCAGCGGGAAAGGTCCCAGGATGTCGATTCCCCAAGTATGAAACGGCCAAGGGCTGTAGATCGACTTCAACTCTTCGGGAGGCGCCTTGTGCCAATCGGCGTGCTGTTGGCATTGTTTGCAACATTGGGCATACTTCTTGCAGTCTTCTCTCATCGATGGCCAATAATACCCTGCACGGAGAGTCCTTGCGGCCAGAGCTCGACCCCCTACGTGGCTTCCGCATATACCTTCGTGGAGCTCTGCCATGATTCTCGTGCACTTCTCGCCATGTACGCATTCCAGAAGTGGGTGAGTGAACCCAAACCTGTACAGATTGCCATCAATCAATGTGTACTTGCTAGAATTCTTCTTTACCTTCCTAGCCTCTATCGGATCCAGTGGGAGGAGGCCATCTGCCAGGCATCGCTTGTACTGTGTTATCCAGGTGTCTGGCTCATGGATCGCGTAGACCTGTGTCATGTTCACCTTCTCTCCTCGACATGCTCTAATTCTCGGCGATCTCAACGTTTCCTGCGTCAAGGACTTATGACTTCTCGCTGCTTTCTCCGTCGACTTGCTTACCTGAAGAACCAGATGATCTGCCACAAATGCTCTCGGCGTCTTCAGAGTTTCTTGAATCACCGTCCTCTGCCTACCCCCCTTGCCTGAGCTGGCGAGCTTAGCTAGCAAGTCAGCTCGGGCATTCTGCTCTCCGGGCACATGCACTACTTCAAAGGAGGCAAAGGAACTCTTCAATTCCTGCACATACTCCAAGTAAGCCGCCATTTGTGGATCTTTAGCCTGGAACTCACCTGTTACTTGCCCTGTGACTAACAGCGAGTCACTCTTAGCCATTAACACCCTGGCTCCCATCTCCTTGGCCAGCAAAATCCCGGCGATCAGCGCCTCATATTCTGCTTGATTGTTGCTGGCTTTGAAAGCAAATCTCAAAGATTGTTCAATCAGCACGCCGTTGGGTCCTTCCAAAATGACTCCAGCACCGCTACCCTGCTGGTTTGAGGATCCATCCACCGAGAGTACCCAACGGAAGTCGTCCCCTTCAACTCGCGTCGCCTCAGATGAGAGCTCGACCACGAAATCCGCGAAGATTTGCCCCTTGATCGGGCCTCGAGGCTCATACTTAATATCAAACTCTGACAATTCTACTGCCCACTTCACCATCCTTCCTGCAACGTCAGGCTTCTTCAAGACCTTCTGGATGGGCAGGTCAGTCATCACCAGGATGGTGAAGCTATGGAAATAGTGGCGCAACCTCCTTGCCGAAAATACCACAGCCAGCGCAGCCTTTTCCAGGGCCTGATATCTCGTCTCGGGGCCCTGCAACACCTTACTCACAAAAGAAATAGGCTTCTGAGCCTGATCTTGATCCTGGGCGAGCACCGCACTCACCGCCCTCTCAGTTACAGCAAAATACAACCTGAGAGGGGTTCCCACCAGCGGTTTGCACAAAACCGGCGGGCTCGCCAGATACTCCTTCAGCTTGACGAAGGCTTCCTCGTACTCCTTCGTCCAAACAAACTTATTATTGCGCCTCAGGCACTGAAAATAGGGATGGCCCTTTTCTCCGCTAGCTGACACAAAGCGAGACAGGGCTGCCATCCGACCTGTTAGCTGTTGAACCTCATTCACCGTAGCTGGGCTCCTCATCGCCAGGATGGCGGCACACTTATCAGGGTTGGCCTCTATGCCTCTTTCAGTCAGGAGGAAACCCAAAAACTTTCCAGCCTCCACGCCGAAAATGCATTTCTCTGGATTAAGCTTTAATCTGAACTTGGCGATCGTCGTGAACAATTCCTCCAAGTCTGCAACGTGCTTGCTCTTTTCCGGCAAGGTCACGACCATGTCATCGACGTACGCTTGCACGTTCCTTCCCAGCATCGGTGCAAGTACTCGATTCGTCAGCCTCTGGTACGTGGCCCCCGCGTTCTTCAGCCCAAACGGCATCACCTTATAGCAATAGCACGATCTCTCCGTCATGAAGGCTGTCTTCTCTTCATCCATGGGATGCATCTTGATCTGATTATACCCCGAGAAGGCATCCAGGAAGCTTAGCAACTTACACCCTGCAGCGCTATCTACCAGGGCGTCTATGCTCGGTAAAGGATACGAATCCTTTGGGCAAGCTTTGTTCAGGTCAGTGAAATCGACGCACATGCGCCATTTCCCGTTACTCTTCTTCACCAGCACGACATTTGCCAACCATTCAGGGTACTGAACTTCCCTGATGTGGCCTGCAGCGAGGAGTTTCTGTGTTTCGTCCCTGATCGCCCGCCTCCTCTCTTCGTTGAACTTTCTTCTTCTTTGTCGCACTGGTCTCACCAAGTTGTCCATCGCCAGATGATGGCACAAGAAGTCGGGGTCGATCCCGGGCATGTCCGAAGCGAACCATGCGAACGCGTCCAGATGCCGCTCAATCACCTTGGCGATCTGGTCCTGGAGCTCAACCTCCAGGGATCTTCCCAGCTTGAAGATCTTTCCCCCGATTTCTCTCTCGAGCCACTGCTCGACAGGTTTTGATCTGGTTTCCCTGGCAATCACCGCCCTGGCGATTCCCAGCTCTCTCGCTTCCTCAGGGCGATTCCTTGCCTCTTCCTCCTCCAGACCCGCGTTCCCCTCCCCCAACTCAGCGTCCACCATCTCCACGTCCCTTCCGGCGATCTCTTCTGCTACTGTCGATCTGGGTTTCACACCTGGAGGCGGGGTGGTTGTTACGTAACTCACCGATCTCTTGTTTTTCAGGCTATTCTCATAGCACTTCTTTGCTTCCTTCTGATCGGATTTGATGGTGATGACCACCCCTCCATGGACGGCAACTTCACCTTCATGTGCCGGGTCGATGGTATGGCACCTATCCTGTTGAGCGTGGGTCTTCCCAACAGGATGTTGTACGCTGAAGGAGCGTTTACAACCAGATATTTAATTTTCTCCGTTCTTGAACCCGCCACGTCTGTAAACGTTGTCCTCAATTCTATGTACCCCCTGACCTCCACCTGGTCACCTTCGAAACCATACAAACACCCTCCATAGGGCCTCAGCTGGTCAAGGGGCAGTTCCAACTGCGTGAAAGTCGGCCAGAACATCACGTATGCCGAGCTTCCTTGGTCCACCAGCACCCTTTGGACCTTTCTTCCTGCTGTTATCAACGAAATTACTATGGGATCGTTGTCATGAGGCACAACATCCCGGAGATCTTGCTTGGTGAATGTAATATCCACTTCTGGCGAGTGGTCTTCAAACATATCCACCGTCATCACAGACCTTGCGTACTTCTTCCTCTGTGATGCGGTGCATCCACCTCCTGAGAAACCCCCGGCGATGGTGTGGATTTCTCCGTGCGTAGGCATCTCGTGCTGCTGAGCCTCAGCACCTGCTGGTTGGGAGCTCGACGCGCCCCCCGTCCTCCTATCCAACAAATAGTCGTTTAGGAACCCGCTCTTAACCAGATCGTCGAGCTGGTATCCTAATGCTAAGCACGAGTCCACTGTATGGCCAAAGCCCTGGTGAAACTCACACCAGGCGTCTGGCTTTGGTCCCAGCACTTTGTCGCCCACCTTTTCTGGCGCCTTCAACCTATCGGATATGTTGGGAATGGCGATCAGATCCGCCAATCCCATGACAAACTTGTGCTTAGGCGGGCGATTGTATTCCCGGCGTGCTGGTTGCTGGCGTCCTTGGCCCCTACCCTTGTTCTTCCTTGGATCATAAGGATGGCGAGTCCTCTGATCCCTCCTGGCCGCCGCTGTCTCCAGCACCCTCTGTGGCTGGATCCTGGTCTGGGCGCGTGGCCTAGCGGGAGCCACGCTTCCTCTCTTCTCGGCGACCTCGCTCTCGTCGGCGATGTGGGCCACCGCAAGTCGCCTAACCTCAGCAAACGTGGCGGGGTGCGCCCTGATCAACGCCTCGCAGAATGGTCCCGGCAACACGCCCTTCTTGAATGCATAGACCAGCATTTCTTCATCTTTGGCCGGCGATCTGACCATCTGCGCCCCAAAGCGATTCAGGTAGTCTCTGAGGGACTCTCCCTGATATTGCCTTATATCAAACAAATCATAAGACACCCTGGGCGGTGCCTTATTCACAATGTACTGCTCGACGAAAATCTTCGAGAACTGTTGGAAACTGGTTATGTGACCGTTAGGCAGGCTCACAAACCATTCCAGCGCCGTTCCCTGGAGCGTGCTCACGAACATCTTGCAATACACGGCGTCTGATCCCCCTGACAGCATCATCTGCGTATGGAACGTGGTGAGATGAGCCTCAGGATCCTCCACGCCGGTGAAAACAACCTTAACCGGAACCACGCTTGTAGGAATAGGCGTGTCTGTAATCGCCTGAACAAAAGGCATAGGAAAAACACGAGGTGGCGACGACGGCGCAACCTCTTCAGCAGTAGAACGCCCTTGTTGCTCCTGAAGAGCTTGACGCAGCTCCTCAGTTACCTTGCTAAGCTCCTCATTCCTGGCGCGAGAGGCGACTAGGTCCTCATGCATTCTCGCCTGTTCCATACGCGAGGCTTCCACAGTGGCCTGCAACGAACGCATCATCTCTGCCATCTGCGCCATGGTCATGGCGGCAGCGCCTTCAGCAGCGACGGGCGCAACCGGACTTGAACGATTGCTTCTCATTTTTCTCATGAAACTTGGCGAATCACGGAATGCAGCGAACAACACTTACTTCAGCTACGATCGATTCAGCGATCAATCGGAAAAAACTGCGCAAAACTCTTCAAGAAACTCAAGAGCACCGCGAACCTCCAAAGAAACCTGCAACTCCACCAGAAACCACCGCTGTTCGCGCGGATAACCAAACGAGCGAAAGAACTCAGCTCCACTGAACAAATCACACGTAAACAGCAGGAAAACCTCACTTCACCGATCAAAAACCCAAACGAGCGGTATGAAACGCGAATTCACTGGACAAATCTCAAGCAAACAGCGAACGATGGTTGCACCAGCACACAACCACACAGAAAACTTCGAAAACCTCCAAGAACTCACGCTGTGGATGGGAGCAAGTTTTACACGGCCCCACGGTGGGCGCCTGATGATCCTGCCTGTTGACCAGAACGCTGGAAACTGCCTCGTCAAAGGATCGACGTGTGCACCGCTTCAAACCTCCGTCCTTCCTCGAGATCTACCTCAAGAACCTGCAAAAGAACAGAGCGGCGCCGCTGCGGCCGATCGCACTCCAACGCCCAAGTCAGTGACCGAACCACCAAATACTAAGAGCAAGAACACTCAAGAAATCTCAAGGAACCGTGCAATGTTCTCTCTCACAGTAAGCTCTAGAACTCGCAAGCGTAAAGAGTGTAATCTGAACGTGCGTACCTCAAAAAGTTCGTTGAGAACTCTTATATACCTGGTTACTTTCTCTCTCCTGGCAGTTACAGACTTCGACACGTGGCTCGCATCCAGTCGTACACGTGCCATCATCTGGAGCCTCCTTGACTTGGGCGCTGCTTCTGACTCTCTTTTTGGCTAAGTTATTTATGCATGGTACTGCCCAGTGCATAGCTAACTTGGGAGTGCGATCTCTACTGGAACTGGCGAGTTAGGGTGCCTTCGTACACCTTCCCTGTGGTCTCGCCGGCCACCTTCATAATCTGCTTCACCTTCATCTCCGGCGATGTGCTTGCTCTGGCGATCTCAAATCGCTTGGTCGCCTGAGTTTACATCTGGCGACTTCACCTTCTACTGGGCGATCGCCTGGTATGCTGAAGATCGGAACACGCCAACTTAACAACTGGCGACTTCACGAGCCCCCGACTTCCTCCCTTTCTGTCAACCTGGAGCCTTGTCAACACGCCTACACTGTAGCTGGGTGCCATGTCATCACTTCCGACTACCAGGACGGTACACGTATTATCTACACTTTGGGGAAAATCCAGGTATTGTCTTTGTAACTTCGCTGTTAGATGGTTCAAATTACCACTCATGGAGTAGGGCGATGAAACGCGCTCTACTTTCAAAAAATAAATTCAAGTTTGTCAACGGGGATATTCCTGAGCCATCACGCGGTGAGAGCCAAGACGAAGCATGGGAGAGATGCAACGTTATGGTTATCTCATGGATCACACGCAACATCTCAACACAAATTGAACAAAGCATCATTTACATTGATAATGCGAAGGAACTGTGGGAAGATCTCAAAGAAAGGTTCTCAAAAAGCAACCATTTGCGTTTATCTGATCTTTTGCAAGAAATAAATTCTATTAAGCAGGGAGAAAGAAGCATAATAGAGTATTATACTGACTCCCAAATCTTGTGGGAAGAATCAGATTCTTTAAGGCCATTACCGAGCTGCTCTTGTAAAACGAAATGTAGCTACAATATGATGAAAATCATGGCAGGATACATGGATTCAGAGTGCATTATGAGTTTCTTGAAGGGTTTGGGAGAAGCTTACAATGCTGTCAAAACACAAATCTTGCTAACAGAACCTCTGCCAGGGTATTAACAAAGTTTTCTCTTTTGTTCTGCAACAAGAAAGGCACTTGAGTGAAAGTATAGGAATGGATACAAAGATTCTAGCAAACAGTATCGATCAACAACATCAAAAAATCAGTAAAACCAGTAACTATGGACAAGGCAGGCGCAACTACGGAAAAGGAAGAGGAAAAGTGATGTGATTCCAATAGGCACATAGAGAAAGGTTCTTGACCTTCTTAGGAATCAACTTGAGTTGGACAATAGTTAGGCACTTTTTCTTAGAATTGGATCATTGTTCTAAGTCAAGAACTCTCCAAAAACTAGCACCAATTCCAAACTCATATGGAAGTTCCAATTATAGTCAAATTGAACCGAACAAAATGGAACAAAAGATAAGCAAACTGAATTAGAAGTGCTGGAAATTAAAATGCACCGAACCAAAACAGAAAAGAATAAGAACAGCTGCTGGAAAATGAAAAATAACCAAACCAAAACTCAAGAACACAAGCTAAACATGAACAATTGAAAGAGTAGGAAGAAAGGAGAAGAGAAAAGCTTATGGAGATGGAAGAGAAGGTGAGTGATCACGCCACTAGAAGGATGGTTTCTCCTAGATGAGTGTGCTGCCGCCACTTGAGGACACTATGGATCCTTCAAGATAAGACTAGAGAAGAAGGCTCAAAAGCTGTCCAATGCTCACTCAAAAATTGAGTATAGTTTCTTTACTCTCATTCAATTCTGAAAAATACAAAGAGAGCACCTCTATTTATAGCCTAAGGTGCTGAAATATAAGCTACACAAATTCAAAAACTCCCTCCCAAAAAGCTTCTAGAATTTGCGCCTAAAACAAAGCATGAGGAAGGTGTGACCTCTTCCTTCACTTTGGCACCTCCTTTTCTACTCCTACACCTATCTACTAACACACCCCCCCTAAGACTCCTAACTAAAGACTAAAAGATGCTTTAACAATAGAGGTTTCTAATGTTTCCCTCTAAGCACCTTTCTAAACAATATTTATTTAATACTTGGCCTTGCCCTTCATGGGATGGACTTTGGGCTTTTGTGGGCTTTGGCCTTCTTGGGCTTGGGCTTGGGCTTTATCTTTTGCAAAGATTAACAAGAAAAACTTTAAATGTGAAGGCGAATGATCTTGTTCTTCATTATAAAAAGCCACCTTTAGTTGATTCTCATCAAAAAGGATATGGAAAACAATGTTCCTTTTGTCACAAAATGAATCACACCGCAGACGAGTGCTACTCGAAGCACGAATACCCACCATGGATGAAGCATAGAGTCAACTACAATGCAGACACTACTGAAGAAGATAGAGATCATGAGAACGAGAGAGGAAAACACATATTCAATGACGCTGTCAATGAGAAAATTTTTAAAGCTATCAATCCAGAGCAACTCCAACATCTTTTGGACATGATACAGAATTCAAAAGGAACAAAAAAGGTTGTTAACAACACCATAGGAGACTTCCCAGTAGTTGACAACAACACAGGTAGAAAAGGTATGAATTGCTGGATTCTTGATACTGGAGCCACACACCATGTGGCCTGCTCTATCTCTGTTTACACAAATTACTACAAAATAAAACCAGTAATGGTTAAGCTTCCCAACAATCAAAGGGTCACTGCTTTTTTTGCTGGAAGTGTTTTCCTAACCAAAGATATTATTCTGCATGACGTTTTGTACATACCTGAACTCATGCTAAATATTATAATTGTGCAAAGACTAACAAAATCCTTGAAGTGTCAATTTGTTTTCACACATGATGTTTGTCAGATACAGGAAAAGCTTACCTTGAAGACGATTGGTCAAGCTGAAATCAAGGATGGGCTTTATCACATGTATGCAGATAGGAAGGATAGTCTTGTTAACTCTGTACATAATGAAGCTGTTTTTAAAACTATTGAAAAACTTGATATTTGGCATTGTAGGATGGGCCATGCTTCGAATAAGGTCTTAGAACACTTAGCCAAAATACACAATGATATACATTTCAATCACGAAAATATTTGTTCTCCTTGTCATCTTGCAAAGCAACACAAATACCTTTTCAGCTTAGTAAAAGTTTTAGTAAATCTGTTTTTGATCTTATTGACATTGACATATGGGGTCCTCTTGGTGTTCCTTCTATTCAAGGTCACATGTACTTCTTAACCATTATGGATGATTTTAGTAGACATACTTGGGTTTATCTTATGAAAAATAAGAGTGAAACTAGAAATCTTTTACAACATTTTGTTATTCACATTAAGAACCAATTTGATAAGAGTATTAAAATCATTAGAACGGATAATGGCAAAGAATTATGCTGGAATGATTTTTATGATAAAAATGGTATCATACATCAAAGTTCTTGCAATGAAACTCCACAACAAAATTCTATTGTGGAAAGAAAACACCAACACATTCTTAACGTTACTCGGTGCATAATGTTTCAATCAAATCTACCTAATGCATACTGGTATTTTTCTATTTTGCACTCCGTTTATTTGATAAACCGTTTCTCATCACTTGTAATTCAAAATAGAAGTCCCTACGAACTCTTGTACAAATGCATGCCTGTTTTAGCTGATATTAAAGTTCTTGGTTGCTTGTGTTTTGCCTCCACTTTGGAACAAAATAGGCACAAATTTGATCCTAGAGCACATAAGTGCATTTTCCTCGGTTACAAACAAGGAGTGAAAGGTTATATTGTCATGGACATACACTCTAGAGAGATTTATGTATCTAGAAATGTTGTTTTCTATGAAACTAGGTTTTGTGATATGAAAAATAGGAATAGTCAACCCAGTCAGCCCATTACTCGAGAAGAAGACGATTTTATGATGTATCTGAATGATGGTCTTGAACAACCCGAAGAGAGCCATTTCGAACGTGAAGAACAGAGACAAAACGAGAACAATGTTATTCATGATGATCTGAGGCGTTCCACACGGATTAGGAGACCACATACTTATATGGAAGATTATCATCATCAAATGATGGTTGCACCGTGCAATAAGAATCTGAACTCAAAGGTACATTATCCTTTTGATTTTGTCATTTCATACAATAAACTATCTGATAAACAACTAAAATACACTTTGTCCCTTTCATCACAAATCGAGCCCCGAAATTTTGAAGAAGCAAACGGACACCCTGAGTGGTTGAAGGCTATGGAATCTGAAATAAAAGCGCTCGAATTCAACAGAACCTGGGAAATCACAGATCTTTCTCCAAACAAAACTCCCATTGGATGTAAATGGGTATACAAAATAAAAAGAAGAGTTGATGGGAAGATTGAGAGGTACAAGGCACGTCTTGTGGCGAAGGGATATACACAACGAGAAGGAATAGACTACATGGAGACTTATTCACCAGTCGCGAGACTCACCACTCTGCGATGCATCCTTGCAGTTGCTTCCATTATGGACTGGCACCTTGAACAGCTAGTCGTTGATAACGCTTTTCTGCATGGGGATTTACAAGAGGAAGTCTACATGGACATTCCTCCTGGGATCACCACTGAAAAAGAAAACTAGGTTTGCCGCTTGACTAAATCCTTATATGGTTTGAAGCAAGCAAGCAAGCAATGGTATGATAAACTTACTACCTTTCATTACTCAATTAATTTCACTCATTCAAAAGCTAATAGCTCTTTGTTCATTAGAAAACACGAGAACACTTTTACAACACTTCTCATATATGTCGATGATATACTAATTGTTGGGAATAACATGAAAGATATACAAGCTGTTAAGAGTTCTTTGAATGCAGCTTTTTCCATCAAAGACCTTGGGCAATTAATTTATTTTTTTTAGGTTTGGAGATTGCTATAACAAAGAAATTAACGTCTGCCAGAGGAAATATGCACTTGAAATACTAGTTGATGCAGGGATGACTGGTGCGAAACCAGTTTTTACACCTATGGTCAAGAAAAATGAAAAGTTGTTTGAACATGCATGATGTCTTTGTATATCGAAGGATCATTGGGCGCTTGCTTTACTTGGTGAACACAAGACCTGACATTAGTTTTTTTGTTCAATGCCATAGTTAATTTGTTCAACCACCCACAAAACAGCACCATCAAGCTGCACAGAGAGTTCTCCGGTATATCAAATCGATGGATGACGTGATGTTTGATGGTGCCTGACCGAGTGATGTGATGTGCATTTATGAGGGGTTTATGTGCGCCATACGACGTGGACCGTTGGATCTCTTTGATCCAATGGTTGAGGGAGTTGTGACGTTTCGACTCTCGAGACTCTCTCAGGCTATAAGTAGGAGCTCTCAACAGTGACCTCTCACGTTTTATTTCTGAACTTTGCTCCGAATCCCGAACGCCTTTCATCCTCTTGTGCTGTTGTTGTCATCCTTCCAAGGTTAGTGATGTCTTCCCTTTCTCATCCTACTTCTTCTTTAGCTGCACAATCTCCTCTTCCCGAGCCCCCTTTGTCTTCGTCTTCCTCGTCCTCCTCATCTGCCTCGTCCTCCACCCAAGTTTTGTCGGTCAGGGCAATTCAAACCATTGCCCCTTTTGAGGAGGAAGTCAGGGGTGATGACCTGGGCAGTGCGTCTGACCAGTCGAGCACCTTTGAGCGACCGCGTCCTTATGAGGGCTCTAGCTGGGTTGATCATAAGGTGTTTGGGATCACGTCCGTCTCTCTGATTGACGCCTTTGTCTCCAACTTTTTGAAGAGGATTCCCGTTCAGTGACTCTAATTGGGCATCTTGCATCTTGACGCGCCGATCAACCACTGCTTTCTGTATATTCCTTGGAGAATCTCTAATATCATGGAAAACCAAGAAACAGAACACCGTATCAAGGTCTTCCTCTGAGGCAGAATATCGTGCGTTAGCTGCAACTTGTTGTGAAGTTCAGTGGGTTACTTTCTTGCTGGAGGATCTGGACATTACCACTCATAGCACAACAAATCTGTTTTGTGATAGTCAGTCTGCTAGACATATCGCTCAAAATCACAGCTTCCATGAAAGGACAAAACACCTTGATATAGATTGTCATGTGGTAAGAGAAAGGCTTCAACAAGGTCTCTTCAATCTGTTACCCATAAGTACTGAAAATCAACCTGCTGATCTTCTTACTAAACAACTTGACAATGATGTTTTCCATAGACTCCTTCACAAGCTAGGCGTGCTGAATATCCACGCTCCAGCTTGAGGGGGGGTATTGAGTTTTGGGCCTTTCTAATTCTATTCCTTAGGCTGAAGCCCAACCTATTGTATTTTGTATTTCATATATATTGTACATAACAAAAACGTAATGAAATAAGACAACTATTTTTCCATTTCCAGAAGAAATTTCATCTCCCCTTTTTTCCTTCCTTCATCTCTCTCATTCCAAGTGGTGGCTATCACCTCCTATCTTCCTTTGCACATCATGCAGAAATCAAGAAAGGACTCGATAATGGTGCAATCAGCAGAAGGGGTTGTGGATGTCAAACATAGATTTGTTGGCGAGGAATTATCACAGTCCCAATGTCTATTTCTACAACCCAAACGGGGCTTCCAATTTCTTCCATTCCAACATTCTAAAGGAAGCCCTAAATAAGACCCTCGTCCTTTTCTACCCAATGGCCAGCCGCCTATGCCGCGGTGATGACCACTGCGTGGAGATTTAATGTGACAGTCAGGGTGTACTTTTCGTTGAGGCTCATGCCATCGTTGCCATGGACCACTTCACTCACAACCTTCACCATCGCATCCTTATTCCCGTGGTGGATTATTCTGCCGAAATTGAAACATATCCGTTAGTGGTGTTACAGGTGCGTTCCTTTCCTTTCTCTTTCTAAGAATAAAGTGAAACTAACTATTTGCTGCACTGCACTGCATGCATTCAGGTAACATATTTCAAATGTGGTGGAGTCTCATTAGGCGTTGGTATAGAGCACCATGTAGCAGATGAAGAATCAGGTCTTCACTTCATCAATTCGTGGTCCAATGTGGCTCGTGGCATCCTCATTTTTGTTCCCCCATTTATTGACAAGAAGCTACTTCGTGCCAGGGACCCACCTCAACCAGCTTTTCCTCACCACGAATACCAGCTCTCACCACCAATCACCACCAACACAACTGTGGTTGCCTCTTTTTTAAAATTGAGTCGTGACCAACTCAACATCCTCAAGGGCAAGTTGAAAGAAGATAGCAACACAATAAACTATAGCACTTATGAGATGTTGGCCGCTGATATATTACTATGAAATATATGAAATAATACAAAGATGAATAAAAGAGAATGGAGATGAACAATAGAATAAAAGAAAAACAAAAGATATGAGAATAAATATCTCTTCTATTATTCCATTGAAATCAAAACAAATAGTCTGATTATATACAAGCAGTACATTCAAGGTCTAGCTAAGGAAAAGGCACGAATTTGTAACACCACTAACGAATATGTTTCAATCCCAGCAGAATAATCCACTGCGGGTATTGGGGCCTGGAGAACGATTGCTAGACACACCCTGTCGGTCGGTCACTTCAACGTTCAATCCTTTTTTCTTACTACTTTCCCTTCCTTCTTCGTCTCCTCTCGCGGTCGCTCGGGAACATATGCTCGGATGGTACCTGCAGAAGGCACTGTAGATTGTCAGAGCACTATAGATAATGACGTACCTAATTCTTGGAATCTACGCTATTTATATTACTTTAATGGGCCTACGCTGGTGGGCCGAATTAGGGGATTGGTTCGTGTACCGACCAGGTCATCAGGGGTGATGACGTGGACAAGAGAAAGGTAGGTGGTCAAGAAGTCAACGTAGTCGCCGTATGTAGAAGCGGCGTTCTGCAGTATAAATAATTGGTTATCGCCGAGATATGTCACCGCCAAGATGGACCATCGCCCATCGCCCAAGAGAAGCATCGCGCAGAAGTAAGACGTCACCGAGTGTAGACATCGCCCCAAAGTAAGACATCGCCCTAAAGTTGGGTGGCGGCACTGTGGGACCCTCCGCACAGAATAAATGATCGAGTCAAAGGGGCACGTGGCAATGCCCACGTGCTCATTAAAGATATCCTAAAGATAGCGGCGCAAGGACCTTCTCCAAGGAACCCTAGATAATAGCAAGCAACGCAGAGGTAAACCCTAGTTTTCACCTATATAAAGGGCGCGAAGAGCCCTAGTAAGGTACGCTTTCACAGTTACACGGGTTTTCACCTAGTTCTCAGATAGACGCTTTCATAGTTATACAGAGCACTAAACCCTAGTTGTTCTTGACGGCACACCCAGCTATGAGCACAAGGCAATTAGGGCAACACAGTTCCAGTCATTGAGATAATCATACAGTCTTTAGTCACTTTGGTGTTTCTCGCTAGCTGACTTGATCGTCGGAGTGCAAACGGCCGCGAGGGCGTCCCTTTGTTCTTCTTTTTCAGGTACTCATAGACGGAGCAGAACGAAGGTGCCCTAGCTCATTAGAACAAGCCACGCATAAAGACGACCCAGGTCAACCGGCCGGAACATTTGGCGCCCACCGTGGGGCTCGATATAAAACATCAGTCCCACCACACAAGTTTTTCAGTTCCAGTTACAGTTTCCAACCTAGTTCCAACCCTCAAATCGCAGATAGTCGAGGGGGGCTTCCAGAAACCACGAACATGAGACCCGCACGCACTAGGAGCGAAGAGATGACCATACAACAAATCGTGGAGAAGCCCTCCAATCAGTGAATGAAGAAGCCAAGGCTGACCAGTTAAGGCCATTCCTTGAGCGTGGAATGTGGCAAACCTTAAGTTGTATTTCAGCTAAGATATTCATGCTTAATTCTTTCTCTTTGAACAATGTGTGATAAATCTGTTCTTGGAAGATGATGCATTTAACTTTGTTGATTTATCTGAATTGGCACATGATAAGTTGACCTAGCTCGGTATAAGTACGAGCATAGGCGCTCTGTGGAATTGATCTGTTCGTTGATTTGTTTAAGCACAACACAGGTAAAGTCAACCTAGCTCGGTGTCAGTGCAACCACTCGAGTATAGCCGCCCCGTGAGTAAATGGTTACCTAGTGCCAAGTAAGACAGGGGCATGAGCGCCATGCAGGAGAGCCCGTCAGCTCGACCCAAGGGTTCGGGGAAGGTCATCGGTGATTGGGCACAAGAGGTGAGTCGTGAGCTCAACTCAGATGTTGGTCAGCCCAGAAAAGGTAACAAAGATAAAAAAGATATTTTATCTGTTGCGATATTATTCCAAAGATAAAAGATAATCTAGAGATAAAAGATAAAGAAATATTTTATTTGTTGTGATATTATATTTGTTGTGATATTACTATAGATAAAAGATAAAGAAATATTTTATTTGTTGTGATATTATATTTGTTATGATATTATTATGAGGATAAAAGATAATGGAATATTTTGTTTGTTATGATATTATATTTGTTATGGTATTATTATGAAGATAAAAGATAATGGAATATTTTATTTGTTGTGATATTATATTTGTTATGGTATTATTATGAAGATAAAAGATAATGGAATATTTTATCTGTTGTGATATTATTCCAAAGGTAAAAGATAATCTAGAGATAAAAGATAAAGAAATATATTATTTTAGAGATAAAAAATGAAGAGATATTTTGTTTGTTGTGATATTATTTTGGAGATAAAAGATAAAGAAATATTTTATTTGTAGAGATATTTTGTTTGTTGTGATATTATTTTGGAGATAAAAGATAAAGAAATATTTAATTTGTAGAGATATTTTGTTTGTTGTGATATTATTTTGCAAATAAAAGATAAAGAAATATTTTATCTGTTGAGATATTATTTTAGAGATAAAAGATAAAGAAATATATTATTTTGGAGATAAAAGATAAAGAAATATTTTATTTGTAGAGATATTTTGTTTGTTGTGATATTATTTTGGAGATAAAAGATAAAGAAACATTTTATCTGTTGAGATATTATTTTAGAGATAAAAGATAAAGAAACATTTTATTTGTAGAGATATTTTGTCTGTTCTGATATTATTATGAAAATATTGTGATATTATTCTGGGGATAAAAGATAAAGAGAAATTTTATTTGTTGTAATATATTTGTTGCTATATTAAATTTTATCTGTTATAATATTTGTTGAGTTATTAAATTTTATTTGTTGTGATATTATATCTGTTGCATAAAAGATAAAGAAATATTTTATTTGTGGTGATATTATTCTATAGATAGAAGATGGAAAAGATATTTTACCTGCTATCATGTTATTCTGAAGATGAAAGATATAATTATTATTGTTTGAATAGGCTATCATATTATCATGGAAATAACGGATATTTAAGAATCTGTTATCATGTTACTCTGAAGATGACGTGAACGATTAATTATCATTTAAATTTGTTGTGATATTGTTATCATGATCATGATCTCTCACAGTAGAGAAGTTATTCTTGTTGCTGGTCATAGAGCATAGTAGTGAAAAAGTACATGTCTAGGAAAGTTCTGGCGAGGAAAGACTTGGTATTTAAGCATGTCCGTTGGTGACCCACCTCTCTTTCCTGGGAACTTACCTGGTGTACTAGTTCACGATCTACAACATGCAAGAAAGATCAACTTTGACAAATTTTGCAGAACTCGTGTGTCGAGAATGACAAATTATTATGTCCTACCGTAGCTCGACGGTAAAGGGCAGTACAACATCAAACTTTTACACCATGCAGGGTCATAGAAGTGTTGGACGACGAAGCCTGTCGGTGAAAAGTCAAGCCATCAGGACAACTCCTCTAACAGGTACATTACGACTCATGTGCACTGACCCTTGGCTCAGAGACAACCTGGACATGGGCACCCTTGATCGCAACTCGCCACCGTTGTGGTTCGAGCCTTTGAACAGGTCCGTAGCGACTCTCAAGTCGCCGCTCGCCACCGTTTTGGTTTGCCCCTTTGTCTTTGCAGGTGAGAGGTTTCTTGATCAAGGAAATACGATTCTCAGACGGAGATAGAAGGGCTAAAGTCTACCGTTGGAGTTAACCAACGAGAAGAGGCCTCAGCCAGTCGAGGAGTGGCTTGAGAAGAAGATCAACGACAAGACGTTTAAGTTGGGGAAAACTTTAGACGGCGAGACACAAAACCAGATCGCCAAGGTAATAATTAGAAGTAGTTTAAGTTAAAGCAGTTTTTCAAGGGGCACTCTTTAAGAAGCAGTGTCAGTTAAAACAGTTTTGTCAAAGTTTCCAAGTTATTTAAGTTCGCATGCTTATCATTTTAAGTTTTCAGAAAAAAGACCTTATCGCTTTTATGAGATTTAAGGCAACAGTTTAAAGATTATGGCATGCATTCAGTACAAGGTTTTAAAGCATAATGTTTTAACTCCTCATCGCCATATGGCAATCGGAGGCACAAGTGTGAAGTTTTTTAGTCCTCCTCGCCGTGAGCGAGCGTAGGCGAGAAAAGTTGAGAAAGACCTTCCTCGACGTAAGCGAGTGTAGGCGAGAAGAGTTTAAAAAGACCTTCCTCGCCGTGAGCGCGTGTAGGCGAGAAGAAATTAAGATACATTTGCCTTAGTTTTTCCCTTCCATGTAAAATCAAAGATCAAAGAAGAGAACCAAGATGGCGTCGCCAGAACAAGGCACTGCCAAGACAAGGCGTCACCGAGATAGCGATGCCAAGAACAGGTATCTCTAGAACAAAGTATCGCCAGAAGTAGGCGTTGCAGCCAGATAATCAATCAGATAACATGTATGTTCATCATAAGTTAATATCCAATTTATCAAAGTTTCCCAGTTATTGAGTTTGCATGTTTGTCATTTTAAGTTTTCGAAGAGAAGACTTTGTCGTCCTTGGGTAATTTGGGGCAGATTCAGATCACATGCATTCAGTCCAAAGTTTTAAAGTATAAAGTTTTTAAGTCCTCATCGCCACCTGGCGATCGCAGGCACGAGCATAAAGTTTTTAAGTCCTCATCGCCACCTAGCGATCGCAGGCATGAGCATAAAGTTTTTAAGTCCTCATCGCCACCTGGCAATCGGAGGTGAAAGTTAAGTTTTAAGTCCTACTCGCCTAGAACGAGTGTAGGCGAGAATAGAATAAAAAGTCCTACTCGCCTAGAGCGAGTATAGGCGAGAACAGATAAAAAGTCCTACTCGCCTAGAGCGAGTATAGGCGAGAACAGATCAGAAGTCCTACTCGCCAAGAACGAGTTTAGGCGAGAACAGATTAAGAAGTCCTACTCGCCAAGAACGAGTATAGGCGAGAGTTCTGAGCAAGATGACAGGTATGTCTAGTATGAGTTAAAATCCGGTTGCCTAGTCCTTGAGCAGGGGTTAAGGGATTCCTTCGGGACGCCCCCTCCTCAAGTATGAATAGCTAGCCCCGGTACCAGATAACAGTTAAAACCCGGGCGCCTAGTCCTTGAGCAGGGGTTAAGGGATTCCTTCGGGACGCCCCCTCCTCAAGTATGAATAGCTAGCCCCGGTACCAGATAACAGTTAAAACCCGGGCGCCTAGTCCTTGAGCAGGGGTTAAGGGATTCCTTCGGGACGCCCCCTCCTCAAGTATGAATAGCTAGCCCCGGTACCAGATAACAGTTAAAACCCGGGCGCCTAGTCCTTGAGCAGGGGTTAAGGGATTCCTTCGGGACGCCCCCTCCTCAAGTATGAATAGCTAGCCCCGGTACGAGATGAGATTAAAAGTCCTCAGTGCATCCAGGCAGACCCCTGGGCAAGTTGAGGCACCAGATAAAGTCCTTCTCGCCGTCGAGCGAGTTCAGGCAAGATAAAGTCCTTCTCGCCGTCGAGCGAGTTCAGGCAAGATAAAGTCCTTTTCGCCGTCGAGCGAGTTCAGGCCAGATAAAGTCCTTCTCGCCGTCGAGCGAGTTCAGGCCAGATAAAGTCCTTCTCACCTCAGAGTGAGTTCAGGCAAGAACAGAGTACAAGACTTCTTTGCTTAAGCAAATTGAGGCAAGTTCGAAAGTCCTCAGTGCAGAACCAGGCCAACAAAGTTTTAGGCGATGACCTAGAAATACACATGTCACTTGGCAGATCAGGCAAGCGAGATGTCAGATACTAAAAATGACTCCCGCCTACTGCTCAGTAAGTAATTTCGTGTCAAATGTTATTGCTATAGACTAACCGTTTGTTCAAGATAAGTTGATTTCCAGGAAATTAAGCATCAGTTTTTGCTAAGTTAATTGGGTTGAGTAAAAACCAACCAAGTTACCAGGTGATCGCACAACAGATAAGTTATCAGGGTGGAAGAAGTCACAGGGTGGCTGAGGTAGGTTCGTAAAAGACACCTCACTACTCAGATCAAGTTGTTTCAGATTAAAGGCTCAGGGAAGGCAGAGGGGGGTCCGTTAAAGGCAGCTCTCCTCCCAGAATGAGCAGAATTGATAGCTCAAGGTATGAGGCCGCTCCCCAGAGGACGTCTTAGCAGATAAAAAGGAAAATAGCATCCAAAGAAGCCCACGGCTTTGTGATTGAAGCTCGAAAGAAGAAGTACACGGCGAGAACTAAGTTAGCAGAGTTTGAGGCGATGACATAGAAGTGCGCATGTCACTTGGCAAATCAGGCGAGCTAGATTTCAGATACTAAGACTGACCCACGCCTACTGCCCAGTAAGTGATTTTGCGTTAAATGTTATTGTTATAAACTAATAGTTTGTCTAGTTAAGTTGATTTTCACAGAGCTAAGCACCAACTGGCGCTATGTCGATTTCTTTAAAGCAAGAGTTAGTCAGTTATATCAGATGATTACACAGTAGATAAAAGCAAAACCATGCGCACATTTATATGTATTGAAGAAGAAAATGAAACGGTGAACTTCTTAGTCTTTTTGCTGAAAACAAGTTATCAGCTCAAGACTGGGGGGCTTGTGTACCGACCAGGTCATCAGGGGTGATGACGTGGACAAGAGAAAGGTAGGTGGTCAAGAAGTCAACGTAGTCGCCGTATGTAGAAGCGGCGTTCTGCAGTATAAATAATCGGTTATCGCCGAGATATGTCACCGCCAAGATGGATCATCGCCCATCGCCCAAGAGAAGCATCGCGCAGAAGTAAGACGTCGCCGAGTGTAGACATCGCCCCAAAGTAAGACATCGCCCTAAAGTTGGGTGGCGGCACTGTGGGACCCTCCGCACAGAATAAATGATCGAGTCAAAGGGGCACGTGGCAATGCCCACGTGCTCATTAAAGATATCCAGGGAAGGCTGCATGCATGACGCGTGATTAGTTAGGGCACCCACGGAGTATGAGGGCGCGAGAGATACAGCGCTTAAGTTAAAGCCCAAGTGGCCGCAAGGTTATACATTGCACTCCAGATAAGGGAAGTCCATGGGCCGGATACGCTAAGATCCTAAAGATAGCGGCGCAAGGACCTTCTCCAAGGAACCCTAGATAATAGCAAGCAACGCAGAGGTAAACCCTAGTTTTCACCTATATAAAGGGCGCGAAGAGCCCTAGTAAGGTACGCTCTCACAGTTACACGGGTTTTCACCCAGTTCTCAGATAGACGCTTTCACAGTTACACGGGTTTTCACCCAGTTCTCAGATAGACGCTTTCATAGTTATACAGAGCATTAAACCTTAGTTGTTCTTGACGGCACACCCAGCTGTGAGCACAAGGCAATTAGGGCAACACAGTTCCAGTCATTGAGATAATCATACAGTCTTTAGTCGCTTTGGTGTTTCTCGCTAGCTGACTTGATCGTTGGAGTGCAAACGGCCGCGAGGGCGTCCCTTTGTTCTTCTTTTTCAGGTACTCACAGACGGAGCAGAACGAAGGTGCCCTAGCTCGTTAGAACAAGCCACGCATAAAGACGACCCAGGTCAACCGGCCGGAACAGTTCGTGTTTAGGGTTGCGTTAAGTAACCTCTAATTGTGGGTTAGCCTTGTTGACTTGGTCAACCCATGACTCGTAGCCATGGATCGGTCGGTCACGTCGTACCTTGCGACCTTTGTTATCATGAGTGGGCGATCGGATGGTCTGTAACACTGTCTGAGTCATGGTGACCGTCCGACCATACTAGTATACCTGCCCCCCCAGGCTCGAGGGTTGCTCGACCCAAAGAGTCTGAAAGTTTTAGGTAATGGTCGGCTCCTAGGGTTCGTGGTGACGGTTGGGCTTTCGATGGATGACGTGATGTTTGATGGTGCCTGAGCGAGGGATGTGATGTGCATTTATGAGGGGCTTTTGGGCGCCATACGACGTGGACCGTTGGATCTCTTTGATCCAATGGTTGAGGGAGTTGTGATGTTTCGACTCTCGAGACTCTCTCAGGCTATAAGTAGGAGCTCTCAATAGTGACCTCTCACGTTTTATTTCTGAACTTTGCTCCGAATCCCGAACGCCTTTCATCCTCTTGTGCTGTTGTTGTCATCCTTCCAAGGTTAGTGATGTCTTCCCTTTCTCATCCTACTTCTTCTTCAGCTGCTCATTCTCCTCTTCCCGAGCCCCCTTTGTCTTCGTCTTCCTCGTCCTCCTCATCTGCCTCCTCCTCCACCCAAGTTATGTCGGTCAGAGCAATTCAAACCATTGCCCCTTTTGAGGAGGAAGTCAGGGGTGATGACCCGGGCAGTGCGTCTGACCAGTCGAGCACCTCTGAGCGACCGCGTCCTTATGAGGGCCCTAGCTGGGTTGATCATAAGGTGTTTGGGATCACGTTCGTCTCTCTGATTGACGCCTTTGTCTCCAACTTTTTGAAGAGGATTCCCGTTCTGAAGGCCTCTTCCAGGGAATCTCTCTTGAGCTTCGGTCCTTGTTCGCTGACCGACCGTGTGTACAGGGAACGATCATTCACCGAACCCCCTTTCTTTTTTTATGTACACTTGTCTATTTTTTGATTTACACGTGTCGCTTCCTTTTGACACGTTCAGGGTGGGCGTCCTTGAGGCGCTCAACGTTGCTTCGAGTTAGTTGCATCAGAACACATGGGCGTCCATGCAGGCCTTAAGCCTGATATGCAACATTTTTTGTTTGCGTCCTTCCTCTTGTTTTTTGCATTTCTTTACCTCCCACCCGTCCGACCCTGTCAGCTGCCATTCGTTGGTTAGTTGGTCGGGCAACGTTTTGTTTAAGGCCTTCACGGCCTTGTACAAAAATTTCAAAGAGAGATTCTTCAAAGTGTACGTGGAGCCTGCGAGTATGCCACATTTTTTTAGTGAAGCCGGTCAACCTAGGTTTCTTTTGTCTTGGAGTAGGAAATTTAGAAAAATCAAAGATTGGCCTCGTCTGGTCAACCCGATTGCCAGTGAGTGAGAGATTTTTTCACTCTTTGACAATCTTCTAAGAAAACTTCCCGCACAGCAACTGATGCCCTTGTACACTGAGTCTAACCGTGAGACGGCTTTTGAGGGCATGTTAATATCTTACACTTTTGGTAGTTCGTCAAAATTTTAACTAACGCTTTGTGTTTTTGGTTGCAGCGATCATGAATTGAGAAGTTCCCAGGCGGTCGGCATGCTGAAGGCCTTTAAGGATCGCGTCAACAAGAGGAAGGGTCGTTCTGGTCCTGAGGTGGCGCAAACGAAAGCCCGAGCGGGGCCTTCCCAGAAAAATCAAAAGAAGAGGTCGCGTGAGGGTGGGAACACCACGCGGACATATCGTCCTCCCGACGAGATGCCCGTGCCTCCCCCATGCCATACCACCATCAATCTCGACTCCCCGCCGACTGATGAGTTCAACCGACCCATCCCTACGACCGTCGCGGTGCCGGTTGAGACCGCCTTGCAGTCAACCCTCTCAGTGTTGGGGGGTGACTTGCATTTTTCAAGGGGAGTTTTCCCTCAACATCGAAGAAGTGATTCGGGCGGTGCCCGAGGACGATCTGCTCCAAGGTGGGGTAGAAATGATCTGCCGGGGCCTAGTGTTGACCCCCCTTGGAGCTGATATCCTCGGTCGACGCGTGGAGGAGGTCTCGCGCATGGAGCATGAGATGTCCGAGGCATCGGGCAACCTGAGGCAGGCTATGGATGCTAACACAACCTATGAAAAAAAGTTGTGTGATCAGGCATTCGACTTCACCTACACTAGGCCATTTTAGGCAGATCTGGACGACTAAACTATGATGACTCTTCTTCTTCATTGATGTCAGTCGAGACAAAGCGTCAGCGTGTTTGTTGTCTGGACGACGTATGTGTTTGATTGTGACCCTGTCGAACCTCGCAATGGAATTACCGACTGTGTGGTAGTACCTTTGGAGGAGTGGTTCCTTCACTTCAAACTCCCCTTTACTTGTCTGACGACTAGTTGGGAGTCGCTTTTGCAAATCACGGTGCGGGCTCCCAGACTAGCCAGAATGACTTCGTATTCGGCCTGGTTGTTTATTGCTCTGAAGGAAAACTGCAGCATTTGTTCGACTAGGAGGTCGCCCTAGTGAGGGTTGAGATGGGAGTGATTTGGATTTTATTGTTTAGTCTTTTGTGGTCTTCGATTTTGGGATTGATTTTAATTTTTTTATGCGTCTTCTGAGTTACTGGTGATAGATTTTAATGTGAATGTTAATGTACTCAATTAGTCATGTTGAGAATAGGAGCTTCGATGTTTCAAATCCAAGATGAAGCTTGAAGCCTTGCTGCTTTTGGTTTGGGTATAGTTTAGTGTGTTTAGAATTTATGTAAGATCAGTCTTGATTCTCAAACAAAGCTTATTTCAATCTATTTTAAAGATTAAAGTGTTTTTCCATGCAAAGGGAAAAACAACCGATTAAAGTTTCGAGACAATCGGTTGTTTGTCACTTAGCTGGGAAAGAGGTTTTGAAACTGTTTTTGAATCAGTTGTGTAACTGCTGAAACCATTCAACTAGTTAAATTGTAGTTTCAATCGATTAAATGTGAGTTTTCATAACAGTATTTTGAAAACATGTTTTAACTGATTTAGTTGTTCAAATCTACCTTTAACGGTAACTTTTCAAAGGTTATAAATATAGCCTTCTTTTGATTGTTTTACACGAGAGAAATACACAAGTTTTAACATTGAGATTTGAGATTGATTTGAGAGATTACCAACTGTTTGTGAAAAGGTGTTTTACCAAGTGTAGCAAGATTTCTTTTGAGCTTTGTTGTGGTTCAAGAACTGATCATAGGGTTTTTGGTCTTTTGTAATCTAGGTGTTTTCTACCCTTTCTTAGTTTATTGTAATTGTTCAAATTACATTCTGTAAACGTTGTTGTAAAATCCTGTAAAATCAGTGTGATTCTGGCTTGAGGTGTGTGCTGGTGCAAAGAGGGTGAGTAGGCTTTGTGGGATTCAAAGTCACCTCTTTGTGATGTGTGTTGTTGTAATCTGTGATTGATTACATAGTGGAATACTTAGTGGTTTGACTGAGGACTGGATGTAGCTCTGGGATTGAGTGTAAATCTCTCTATCTCTTATCTTCATAATTGTTTGATATGCTGTCATAAACAACAAGTTATTTCGTATTTTCAACTGGCTGATATACCTGCCTTACAAACTACTTTTGTATCTGTAAGACAAATAACCAGTTATATCGTGTTTTTAACCGATTAAAATACTGAAACGATTTTCTGAATCTTTGTTGAATTGTCTTTCTGAATTACATTCCTGAATTGATTGTTAAAGTTTCATTCTTAATCATATATTTGCGAAAAAGGTTTTATAAACAATTCACCCCCCTCTCGTTCTAGCCATCGATCCTAACAAGTCACACTGACATGGGCAAGTGGTGGCCCATTCGTTTTTATGTGGTGACCTATGAAGCTCGTTGTGCACTATCATGTTGTGTTACAAGTGAATGTTTGCATGTGGTTTTTGGGTGTTGTGAGGGTTCAAAAGGGAGTCTAGTGAACTCATTGGAGGTTAGACAATTGATTATTCTAAGGTTAACTTGAAATCTGGTCTGTCTCGGGAAGTGGTGACCTCTTCCTTTTTATGTGGTGACCTATGAAGAAATTTGTGCACTGTCATGTTCTCTTGCAATTAAATGTTTGCATGTGGTTTTTTGATGTTGTGAGGGTTGAGATAGGAGTCTTATGAGCTCATTCGAGGTTATACAATGGAGTATTGTAAGGGTAGCTTCAAATGTAGTTTGTCTCGATAAGTGGTGAACGCTTCCTTTTTATGTGGTGACCTATGATGAACTTTGTGCATTGTCATGTTCTTTTACAATTTAATGTTTGCATGTAGTGTTTTGGTGTTGTGAGGGTTGAGATGGGGTCCAATGAGCTCATTGGAAGTTAGAGAATTGAAAATTGTATGCGTAGCTTCAAATGTGGTATGTTTAGCTATGTGGTGATCCCTTTCGTTTTATGTGGTGACCTATGAAGAACTTTATGCATTGTCATGTAACCTTCGAACTTAATGTTTGCATGTGGTTTTTGAAATTTATGAGGGTTGAGATGGGCAAGGAGGATGGTTTAGGGTTTTATTTGGTTATTTTTTTGGATCTGAGTTGTTGTGTTGTCTTATGTGTTAATTTGTTATGTTGTTTGTGAGTTGTTTTCTTATGTGCTTTGTGTGAGCTTTCTCGGTTTTTTTTTTCTCTATGACTTATTGTTCCGTCCGGTTGACTGGGACGTCTTCGTGCGCGACCTCAACCGTCAGCTAGGGACTCCTTCCCACTGGTTACCTGTGGATTCCTGCAAAAAGAGGACAAAGGGGCGCCCTAGCGGCCGTTTGCACTCCGACGCTCAAGTCAGCCAGCAAGAAACACCAAAACTGTGCACCTCCGTCTCCGAGCACCGCGTATGGCACTCTGAAGGTGGTAAAAAGAACTGTGTGTTGTGTGTATGTTTTCTCCCTCAGGCAAAGATCTTTCCCCAGTCCCTTGTACGTAACCTCAAGGCACGAGCAAGCAACTAGAGAGTTCTGGTAAATTTGCCAATAGTTCGAACCCCGTTCCCAACATTCTCCGCGCTATTTAAACTACCCAAGCATTTAAAGTGCCTTAAAGCGCTTTTAATCACAAACGTAACGTGCTCATTAAAGCGTTTAATTAGAAAACGTAGCGCATTTAAGACGTTGAAACGCTTGGGAGCCATCATAGTACCTGAACGCTCGAAACGGAAACTGTATTGAATGACTTTAATTACCTGGCACCTGACTAAAGGGTGTTTCTATTCTGACCTGGCTGTCGTACACGTGGAGGCCCTCACGACGCCATGACCCCATCTGGGGCGTTTCTGCCCATCTGGGGACGTCTCTACGTGTGAGTCCTCCTGCCTGGGAGTGCTACTGCGCTAGGGGTGACTTCTTGGGTGCCAACTCATGCCCCCAATCATCTAGTCACTCACTTTGAGAGCGTATCTGCCTTCCTCCTGTACCCTGCACCCGGCTACCCTGGGCGTGACCTTCCTCTTGAGTCGTATCTGTCCCAAAGGCATCTCTGGGGCGGCAAGGGTACTTCTCGAGTCAGGCTGCCCTACACTGGTGTTGTTGCTATGGCCTTGAAGCCACCTTTCTCTCCTCTTTATTACTGTTCCCTGGTTGTCCAGGGTTTGGGGCCTTCCCACGGCGTCGCCCCCTCCATGGTCTTTCCTACCCATGGGTATCGGGGAGTAGCGCCGTGGTCACCTTGCCCTTGTGCCATTCCATCTTGGCGACACCCAGTTGGGCGACGCCCTATCTCGGCGATGCCCTGCTAGGCGACGCCTTACCTGGGCGACGCTTTACGTTGACTTTGACCTTCACGTTGACTTTGACCTTGACTTTGTCAACGCCCGGGTACGGGACGGTACACAAGCCCCCGAGTCTTAAGCTGATGACTTGTCTTCAGCGAAAAGACTAAGGCTTCGCCCACGCCATCCACGTGGCACCCAGTGACGCGTCATTCTTGATGACGTTGCAACCTTGGAACCATTGACGTGACGCTCGCCAAATCCTTGGGGTGCTCTTAATGGTTGATTGGACATTCTCTGAAACGGGGAAAGCAATGCTTTTTGGGGTCACGCTTGATCGCGTGCCACGTGGCTCATCACGCGGTCACCCTTGAGAACCTCTTGCGCTCCCCTTGAGCGCCTAATCCTGCAACATGTGGCACCATCGCACGGTAACTATTCGTTGTCCCTCGCGCTCCTCGTAACGTTTAAGTTACCCAAACCCCGCGCTTGGAACCACTGTTACATCCACTTTCTCTGCCTTTCCTCACTGTTCATCTTCCTCGAATCCATTCTCTCGTGACCCCTGCTCTTTCGTGCTTCTGCTCTCCACGCCCTTCAACCCCCAAAGGTACGGTTTTTCCTCTCCTTGATGATTCCCTTACTGCATGAACTGCCTGGGACTGTCCATGTTACTGCATTCCTTTGGATATCGTTTGTATGCTTCTCCGTTCCTCTTTTCTCTCGTGTGGGTAGGGTTCTCCTAGGATTCCTCCATTTTTTCCCCTTTTCTTCGCCCAACCCTTTTTCTCTGAACCCTTTCTTTCTCTTTTGATCTTCAGCTCTGGCATCCATGGCGAAAACTAAGACCGCCGTGCCTCCCCCGCTCCCTAAGTCTTATTATAAAGGTGAGTATGACTGGGCCCCTGACAATCTCCTCAACGAATGCTCCACCCTAAACTCCGTTGAGGACGTGGAGACCCACAGGGGGGACCCTGCGCTTTACAATTTCAACGCCTTCCATAAAAATCACGACTCCCACGTCCTGGTATGCCGGGTGAGGCCTGGGATATCCGTTTGTGTGGACTCAAGAGACACTGGAGGGATACCCGTTTATCAAATGGTACTCAAGAGAGTGGGCCTGCATCTGCCTCTTACTTCCTTCGAGAAGGAACTGCTTACAGAGATAAACATCGCCCCAGCCCAGCTCCACCCCAACAGCTGGGCTTTCGTAAGGGGGTTTCAGATTCTCTGCAGATATCTGGGTGTCCCCTCTTCCGTGGACGTTTTTCTTCATTTTTTCGAGGTAAAGAAGCAGGGGAAAAGCCTATGGATGAGCTTTTCTGGCATCGCCGGGCGCATCATCCTTAAGCTCTTCCAAAATTCGTTTAAAGGATGGAAAGGGAAGTTCTTCAAAGTACGTGCGACCAAGCGCGATCCTACCGTTCTAGAGGGTTTTCCCCTATACTGGACGGATAAGCCCATAACCATTAAGGCCCTGGCTTTGGATGAGCTCGCCCCAGCCGATCGGGACGTGTGCAAAGCCTTGGCGGGGCTGGGGGTAGTCTTCGATACCGCCAAACTCATCGCAAACGAATTCAACGCCCATGGGCTCTCTACCTACTTTGGTATCTGCCCTTGACTATTTACACTGCCTTAGCTGTTGTGGTTATACGGATTCACTTGCTTGCTTGAACCCTTGTGGTTATCTGCGCGTGTCTGGTTATAAAACTCCCCTTCTGCTTTATCTGAATTAATATTTTGCTCTACTATTCTTCGCTGTTGCAGGTTCAGTGATGACTTCTTGAGGCGGCTTGCTCTTGCCAAATTTTTGAAGAAGGCAAAATCTGCCAAAGAGGGCGGGGACGCCGTCGCCTCTGACATGCCCACCGTCGCTTCCCAGCCGACTCCTCCACCATCTGCTTCTCCTCCTCCTATTGCCGCGGTTCCATTAGCCATGGCGTCAACCCCTGCCCCAGCACGCCCCAACAAAGGAAAAAAGGTGCTGATAGTAGGGTCTCACGGTGCTGGGGCAGGGGTTGACGCCATGGCTAATGGAACCGCGGCAATAGGAGGAGGAGAAGCAGATGGTGGAGGAGTCGGCTGGGAAGCGACGGTGGGCACGTCAGAGGCGACGGCGTCCCTGCCCTCTTTGGCAGATTTTGCCTTCTTCAAAAATTTGGCAAGAGCAAGCCGCCTCGAAGAAGTCATCACTGAACCTGCAGCAGCGAAGAATAGTAGAGCAAAAGATTAATTCAGATAAAGCAGAAGGGGAGTTTTATAACCAGACACGCGCAGATAACCACAAGGGTTCAAGCAAGCAAGTGAATCCGTATAACCACAACAGCTAAGGCAGTGTAAATAGTCAAGGGCAGATACCAAAGTAGGTAGAGAGCCCATGGGCGTTGAATTCGTTTGCGATGAGTTTGGCGGTATCGAAGACTACCCCCAGCCCCGCCAAGGCTTTGCACACGTCCCGATCGGCTGGGGCGAGCTCATCCAAAGCCAGGGCCTTCATGGTTATGGGCTTATCCGTCCAGTATAGGGGAAAGCCCTCTAGAACGGTAGGATCGCGCTTGGTCGCACGTACTTTGAAGAACTTCCCTTTCCATCCTTTAAACGAATTTTGGAAGAGTGTAAGGATGATGCGCCCGGCGATGCCAGAAAAGCTCATCCATAGGCTTTTCCACTGCTTCTTTACCTCGAAAAAATGAAGAAAAACGTCCACGGAAGAGGGGACACCCAGATATCCGCAGAGAATCTGAAACCCCCTTACGAAAGTCCAGCTGTTGGGGTGGAGCTGGGCTGGGGCGATGTTTATCTCTGTAAGCAGTTCCTTCTCGAAGGAAGTAAGAGGCAGACGCAGGCCCACTCTTTTGAGTACCATTTGATAAAGGAAGAAGAAGGGGCTCCCTCCAGTGTCTCTTGAGTCCACACAAACGGGTATCCCAGGCCTCACCCGGCATACCAGGACGTGGGAGTCGTGATTTTTATGGAAGGCGTTGAAATTGTAAAGCGCAGGGTCCCCCCTGTGGGTCTCCACGTCCTCAACGGAGTTTAGGGTGGAGCATTCGTTGAGGAGATTGTCGGGGGCCCAGTCATACTCACCTTTATAATAAGACTTAGGGAGCGGGGGAGGCGCGGCGGTCTTAGTTTTCGCCATGGATGCCAGAGCTGAAGATCAAAAGAGAAAGAAAGGGTTCAGAGAAAAAGGGTTGGGCGAAGAAAAGGGGAAAAAATGGAGGAATCCTAGGAGAACCCTACCCACACGAGAGAAAAGAGGAACGAGAGGAACGGAGAAGCATACAAACGATATCCAAAGGAATGCAGTAACATGGACAGTCCCAGGCAGTTCATGCAGTAAGGGAATCATCAAGGAGAGGAAAAACCGTACCTTTGGGGGTTGAAGGGCGTGGAGAGCAGAAGCACGAAAGAGCAGGGGTCGCGAGAGAATGGATTCGAGGAAGATGAACAGTGAGGAAAGGCACAAAAAGTGGATGTAACAGTGGTTCCAAGCGCGGGGTTTGGGTAACTTAAACGTTACGAGGAGCGCGAGGGACAACGAATAGTTACCGTGCGATGGTGCCACGTGTTGCAGGATTAGGCGCTCAAGGGGAGCGCAAGAGGTTCTCAAGGGTGACCGCGTGATGAGCCACGTGGCACGCGATCAAGCGTGACCCCAAAAAGCGTTGCTTTCCCCGTTTCAGAGAATGTCCAATCAACCATTAAGAGCACCCCAAGGATTTGGCGAGCGTCACGTCAATGGTTCCAAGGTTGCAACGTCAGCAAGAATGACGCGTCACTGGGTGCCACGTGGATGGCGTGGGCGAAGCCTTAGTCTTTTTGCTGAAGACAAGTCAGCTTAAGACTGGGGGGCTTGTGTACCGTCCCGTACCCGGGCGTTGACAAAGTCAAGGTCAAAGTCAACGTGAAGGTCAAAGTCAACGTAAAGCGTCGCCCAGGTAAGGCGTCGCCTAGCAGGGCATCACCGAGATAGGGCATCGCCCAACTGGGTGTCGCCAAGATGGAATGGCAGAAGGGCAAGGTGACCACGGCGCTACTCCCCGATACCCATGGGTAGGAAAGACCATGGAGGGGGCGACGCCGTGGGAAGGCCCCAAACCCTGGACAACCAGGGAACAGTAATAAAGAGGAGAGAAAGGTGGCTTCAAGGCCATAGCAACAACACCAATGTAGGGCAGCCTGACTCGAGAAGTACCCCTGCCACCCCAGAGATGCCTTTGGGACAGATACGACTCAAGAGGAAGGTCACGCCCAGGGTAGCCGGGTGCAGGGTACAAGAGGAAGGCAGATACGCTCTCAAAGTGAGTGACTAGATGATTGGGGGCATGAGTTGGCACCCAAGAAGTCACCCCTAGCGCAGTAGCACTCCCAGGCAGGAGGACTCACACGTAGAGACGTCCCCAGATGGGCAGAAACGCCCCCAGATGGGGTCATGGCGTCGTGAGGGCCTCCACGTGTACGACAGCCAGGTTAGAATAGAAACACCCTTTAGTCAGGTGCCAGGTAATTAAAGTCATTCAATACAGTTTCCGTTTCGAGCGTTCAGGTATTATGATGGCTCCCAAGCGTTTCAACGTCTTAAATGCGCTACATTTTCTAATTAAACGCTTTAATGAGCACGTTACGTTTGTGATTAAAAGCGCTTTAAGGCGCTTTAAATGCTTGGGTAGTTTAAATAGCGCGGAGAATGTTGGGAACGGGGTTCGAACTATTGGCAAATTTACCAGAACTCTCTAGTTGCTTGCTCGTGCCTTGAGGTTACGTACAAGGGACTGGGGAAAGATCTTTGCCTGAGGGAGAAAACATACACACAACACACAGTTCTTTTTACCACCTTCAGAGTGCCATACGCGGTGCTCGGAGACGGAGGTGCACAATTTTGGTGTTTCTTGCTGGCTGACTTGAGCGTCGGAGTGCAAACGGCCGCTAGGGCGCCCCTTTGTCCTCTTTTTGCAGGAATCCACAGGTAACCAGTGGGAAGGAGTCCCTAGCTGACGGTTGAGGTCGCGCACGAAGACGTTCCAGTCAACCGGACGGAACACTAGGTCAATATTGATGTCTCACTCAAGGGGAAAAGAGTTCTTCTCCAACCCTCCTTTCCCATACTTAAGATTATTAACACCCCTGACTTTTCAGTTTCATCTTGCCTGAACTCACTCGAGGGTGAGAAAGACTTTTCTTGATGCCTCAACTTGCCCAGGGGTTACATCTCCTCCTCCTCTGGATGCACTGAGGGCTTTCAACTTGCCTCAATTTGCTCACGCAAAGAGGTCTTGTGATCTGCTCTTGCCTGTGCTCGCTCAGGGCGAGGAGGACTTTAATCTTTTCTCGCCTACACTCGCTCAAGGCGAGGAGGTCTTAGATCTTTTCTCGCCCACGCTCGCTCAAGGCGAGGAGGTCTTTTAAATCTCTTTCTCGCCTACACTCGCTCAAGGCGAGGAGGTCTTTTAAATCTCTTTCTTGCCTACACTCACTCAAGGCGAGAAGGTCTTTTAAATCTTTTTCTCGCCTACACTCGCTCAAGGCGAGGAGGTCTTTTAAATCTTTTTCTCGCCTACACTCGCTCAAGGCGAGGAGGTCTTTTAAATCTCTTTCTCGCCTACACTCGCTCAAGGCGAGGAGGTCTTTTAAATCTCTTTCTCGCCTACACTCGCTCAAGGCGAGGAGGTCTTTTAAATCTCTTTCTCGCCTACACTCGCTCAAGGCGAGGAGGTCTTTTAAATCTCTTTCTCGCCTACACTCGCTCAAGGCGAGGAGGTCTTTTAAATCTCTTTCTCGCCTACACTCGCTCAAGGCGAGGAGGTCTTTTAAACCTTTTTCTTGCCTGGTGGCGGTCAGAAAATTTAATACTTGTGCCTCCGATCGCTGGGTGGCGGTGAGGACTTAAAACTTAAACTTGCACTTCCGATCGCCGGGTGGCGATGAGGGTTTAAAACTTCATGTTTCGAAAATTTTGTACTGGATGCATGCGATTTGGATTTACCATTGTTTAAAACTACACAAGGGCAATAAAATCTCTCCCCACAAGCTTGAAAAACAAACAACATGCACACTTAATAACTGGGAAACTTCGATAAACTTCGAAACCTTCTTTATTGGGTGGCCTCATTAAAAACCCTCCTTAGGGAAAAAAGAGTGCCCCCTTGAAAAATTGTTTAAACTGATACATCTTAAATTGTTCAAGTTAATTGCTACTTGCAATGCCTTAACTGTAGTAAAACTTGAGATGGGTGGCGTTCCAAGTGCGAGGAATCGCCCCTCCTTCCAGCAAGCGGTAGGCGCCGTTGCCGAGTGCTTCGGTTATTCTGAACGGTCCTGTCCACTTGGGTGACAATTTGTTCTCCATCTCGTACTGGTGAGCCTTCCTCATCACCAGGTCGCCATCTCTGAACTGCCTCGGCTTTATCTTGGAGTTGTACTTACGCTCAACTCTTCTCTTTACTGCTTCGGCCTTCACCCGTGCTTCCTCCCTGACCTCATCCATCAAATCCAAATTCATTCTCCTTTCTTCGTTCGAGTCTTCCGCCACGAAGTTCTGGAATCTCGGCGAGCTTTCCTGGATTTCGAATGGAATCATCGCATCGCATCCATACACTAAGCTAAACGGGGTTTCATGGGTTCCCGATTGCTCAGTGGTATGATATGCCCACACTATGCGGGGAACTTCCTCGGCCCAAGACCAAGACCCCTTGGCCTTTTCCAACCTCCTCTTCAAGCCTCTCAGCAGAACCCGATTAGCGGACTCCATTTGCCCATTCGTTTGCGAGTGTTCCACGAAAGCAAACACCTGTTGTGTCCCGATGTCCTCGCACAGCTTCTTCAACAGGTGGCTTGCGAACTAAGTCCCATTGTCTCATACTAGACGCTTGGGTACGCCAAAACGACACACAATATTCTTCCACACGAAACTCTTGATTTGTGCACGGTGATCTGGGCTACTGGTTCTACCTCGATCCATTTCGTGAAGTACTCGATTGCCACAACCAGATACTTCATTTGCCAGATCGCCAACGGGAAGGGTCCCAGAATGTCGATTCCCCACGTGTGGAACGGCCAGGGGCTGTAGATTGACTTCAACTCTTCTGGGGGCGCCTTGTGCCAATCGGCGTGCTGCTGGCATTGCTTGCAACGCTGGGCATATCTCTTGCAATCTTCCCTCGTTGTGGGCCAGTAATAACCTGCGCGGACAGTCCTCGTCGCCAGAGCTCGACCTCCAATGTGGCTCCCACAAATCCCTTCATGGAGCTCGGCCATAATTCTCGTGCATTTCTCTCCGTGTACGCATACAAGAAGAGGGTGTGTAAATCCAAACCTGTACAACTCGCCGTCGATGAGGGTAAACTTGCTGGAGCTCTTCTTTATCTTTCTGGCCTCTGTTGAATCCATTGGGAGCACGCCATCTGCCAAGTAGCGCTGGTATTGCGTTATCCACGTATCTGGTTCGTGGATAGCGCAAACTTGCATCGTTTTTACCTCTTCCGCTGGGCGCGCTCTGACCCTCGGCGTCCTCAAGGTCTCCTGTGTTAGAGATCTATGGCTCCTAGCCGTCCTTTCCATCGATCTGCAAACGTGAAGGACCTGGTGATTTGCGACAAAAGCCCGAGGGGTCTTCAAAGTTTCTTGAATAACGGTCATCTGTCTGCCCCCCCTGCCCGAACTGGCGAGCTTGGCTAGCAAGTCAGCTCGGGCATTCTGCTCTCTTGGCACGTGCACCACTTCGAACAAAACAAAGGATCTCCTTAACTCTTGCACGTACTCCAGGTAGGCTGCCATCTGCGGATCTTTGGCTTGGAACTCACCAGTTACCTGCCCAGTGACCAACAACAAATCACTTTTGGCCATCAGCACCTTTGCCCCCATCTCCTTTGCCAACAGAATACCAGCGATCAAAGCCTCATACTCTGCTTCATTGTTGCTTGCTTTAAAAGCGAACCTCAGCGATTGCTCTATCAACACCCCGTTGGGTCCCTCCAAAATAACCCCAGCCCCGCTACCAAGCTGGTTAGACGACCCATCCACCGAGAGCACCCAACGAAAGTCATCCTTGGCGTTTTGCGCTGTTCCGGAAGATAGCTCGACCACAAAATCGGCGAAGATTTGCCCCTAGATCGGTCCCCGGGGCTCATACTTGATGTCGAATTTCGACAGTTCCACCATCTTAGAAAAGATGGCTTTAAACTAGAGGGGGGGTGAATTGTTTAAAGGGGTTTTCGCAATCTTTTCAAAGCTAGAATGAACTTATTTCATAAATCAAATGATTAAGCAATTCATTGATTCAGCTTCATTGATTCAGCTTCAATGACTTCATTTTTCTTCAACAGCTTGATTAGATGGCTCAATTCTTCTTTTTCTCTTTATTTTTCCTGCATTAACAAATTCAAGTTGCAAGATTTGGTCCCCTTACAAATTTGGGTCCATTTGGCTTTTCTTTGCTGTTAGAAACATCACATCCCTTAGGAATCCATCTCATAAAACCTTTAGGAACATAATATTTTCTAATTTTGCAGAATCTAACAGAGTGGCCTTTCTTCATGCAATAAAAGCATGTAACAACCGGTTGTTTCATCTTAACAATTGGGTGTTTTTCTGATTTTCTAAAAAAACTTTTTGAAAACTTATCTTGCTTGTTCTGTGGATTGAAGCCTAAACCAGCCTTTCCAAAAACACAGCTTTGAGATGGTAGGACATTCTCAAAGTTTGACTTTCCTTTTGAAAGCTTGTCCACAGTTTCAACAAGATAGTGAACCTTTTTCTCAAGATTTTCACAATTTGTGCAATTGAGAGTATCACACTTGCAAGAGGCATTTTTGAAATCTTTTTCCAGTTTTTCAAAATCATTTTTTTGCTTTTCTCAGTTCCTCTTCAAGTGATTTAACTTTCTATTCAAGCCCATTGTTAAGATCTTTCAATCGGTTGTTTGAAAGAACCAATCTATTAGCTTCATCATGTGTTTCTTGAAAAGCTTCAAGCAATTCACTATAGTTTTGTTCATTTAAGGAAGCACATGAACTTACCTCACTTGAACTGCATGAATCATCATCATCCTCAGCAACTAAGCAAATGTTGGCTTTTTCATCTTCACTTGATGAAGAACTTGACGATGATACTTCATTTTCATCCCAAGCTATGTAGGCCCTTTTTGTTTTGCCTTTCTTCTCCTTGTAGCTTGTCTTTTTCTCTTTGCTCTTGTTGGGACAATCAGCCTTTATCTGACCTTGCTCACCACAACCAAAACAAGTATAGTTATTTGAATTAAATTCATTGGGTTTCTTGTTTCCATACCTATCCTTGTTGTTGTCTTTGTTGCGGTTTCTTTTGAGGAATTTGCTGAATTTTCTTGACAGCAAACTTAGATTTTCCTCATCACTATCATCACTTGAATCTTGCTTTCCCTTATGTTTGGATGCTTTCAAGGCTATGCTCCTTGTGTGCTTATCTTCATTCTCTTGAACATTGAGTCTATTCATCTCTAGCTCATGTTCCCTAAGCTTTCCAAACAAAGAAGCAACACTTAAAGATGTTAGATCTTTAGATTCGGAAATAGCAGTTACCTTTGGTTGCCAAGCTCTATCAAGACATTTCAAGATCTTGATGTTTAGCTCTTCTTTGTCAAACGTCTTGTCTAGGCTCATAAGGTGATTTATGATGTGTGTAAACCTTTTCTACACTTCAGCTATGGTTTCACCTTTAAGCATTCTAAACATCTCATACTCTTGGATGAGAGCATGCTTTCTAGCTCTTTTCACCTCATTTGTTCCTTCATGAGTGACTTCCAAAGTATCCTACATTTCCTTTGATGACTTGCATTGTAAGACCCTGAAAAACTCATCAGAATTTAAAGCAGAGGTTATAATATTTTTGGCAATGCAATCGAATTTGGCCTTTTTACTTTCTGCATCAGTCCATTGAGACCATGGCTTCTCAATGATAGAACCATCTTTTTCAAACTTTGGGATAAAAGGACCATTTTCAATTGCATCCCAAATTCCTTTGTCAAGAGATTCCATAAATATTTTCATTCTAACTTTCCAAAACTGGTAATTCAAACCGCAAAACAAGGGTGGTCTGTTTATTGAGGCACCTTCCCCAAAAGGTAGTCTATCAGCCATTTTGAAAGATTTTAGGATCAACTTGAATAACTTTCAAGAACCAAGCTCTTGATGCCAATTGTTAGAAAAGATGGCTTTAAACTAGAGGGGGGGGTGAATTGTTTAAAGGGGTTTTCGCAATCTTTTCAAAGCTAGAATGAACTTATTTCAGAAATCAAATGATTAAGCAATTCAGTTAGCCAAAACAGCAAGCAAAACTGAAACACTAGAAAAAACAATCGGTTGTTTATACCAGCAAACAACAAACAAACTATAATTAAAGAGTTAGGGATAGAAAGATTGTACACAGCTGTTTATACTGGTTCACTGCAAACCAGAGCTACATCCAGTCTTCTCAGAAACCCTGAGGAAATCCACTAAGCAACCACACCTTGATCACTTACAACAACAACCAAGAGAATGACCTTGAAAACCTCAAGAAACACACTCTACTTGGCCAACACTAAGATTGCTGATCTTGAACACCTCAAGAACACACAGCCAATCTCAGCAACACATACAAACAGAATTGTTCAGCAGTTTACACAAATTACACTTGTTATAGATGAATATCTGAAATCAATACAAGAGAATCCTATTCAGCACCTTGATCAATCTCTCATCTCTTTTGCAATCTCAGAATTCTTTGAAAATCTCTTAGATGATTCACTTTGTTTCAAGATTCTTAATCCTTAAAAACAGTTTTTCTGAATATATTCAAAGATATGGTTTGTTATCAAATCTTAACAAACTCTTAATTGCATTTAAAACTGACTGGTCAAAGCATTTAAAGATTGGAGCGTATTCAGTTAAAGCATTTAAAGCTCAGTCAAAGAAAACAGTTTTTCTGTTATGGTTTTAAAACAAACAATCGATTGTTTCTTCGAATCAATCGGTTGTTTTGTTACTTAACAAAAGCCACCATTCAAAAACAGTTTTCAAACTTTCTCAAAACACCTAAGTGTAAACAATCGGTTGTTTCGACAAAACAATCGGTTGTTTCAACCTAGTTTGAAAAACATTTTGCTTTGATAAAATTGAGATGCTAATTGCTTTGAGATTTAATCTAAGTGTTGATTACAACATAGAACTACCCCACAACAAGACTAAAACAGCACAGCAGCATCAAGCACAGCAGAGGCTTCATCATCCTTCAAAGGGTTTGGATTCTTCAAAACATTGAACACCACTTGGTTCAACACACCGCCCACTTCACCATCCTCCCAACTACATCCGGTTTCTTCAAAACCTTCTGGATGGGTAAGTCAGTCATTACCAACACCGTAAAACTCTGGAAGTAGTGGCGCAGCCTCCTCGCCGAAAATACAACCGCCAGCACCGCCTTTTCTAAGGCCTGGTACCTCACTTCCGGGCCTTGCAGCACCTTGCTAACAAAATAGATGGGTTTATGGACCTGATCTTGATCCTGGACGAGCACCGCGCTTATTGCCCTCTCAGTTATGGCAAAATACAGCCTGAGTGGCGTTGCTGCTTGAGGTTTGCATAGAACTGGCGGGCTCGCCAAGTATTCTTTGAGCTTTATGAAGCTTCTTCACACTCCTTCGTCCAGACAAACCTGTTATTCCTCTTCAAGCACTGGAAGTATGGGTGGCCCTTCTCTCCACTGGCTGATACGAATCGGGACAGGGCAGCCATCCGTCCCGTGAGCTGCTGCTCTTCCTTCACTGTGGCAGGGCTCCTCATCGCCAAAATGGCGGCACATTTGTCGGGGTTGGCCTCGATTCCCCTCTCCGACAAGAGAAATCCCAGAAATTTGCCTGCCTCTACGCCGAAAATACACTTCTCAGGATTCAGTTTCAGCTTGTACCTGGCTATTGTAACTGATCCTGCCTGTTGACCAGAACGCTGGAAACTGCCTCGTCAAAGGATCGACGTGTGCACCACTTCAAACCTCCGTTCCTCTACGAGATCCACCTCAAGAACCTGCACGAGAAACAGAGCGGCGCCGCTGCGGCCGATCGCACTCCAACGCCTAAGTCAGTGACCGAATCACCAAATACTAAGAGAACAAGAACCGTGCAAATCCTCTCTCACAGTAAGTTCTATAACTCGCAAGCGTAAAGAATGTATTCTGAACATGCGTACCTCAGAAAGTTCGTTGAGAACTCTTATATACCTGGTTACTTTCTCTCTCCTGGCAGTTACAGACTTGGACACGTGGCTCGCATCCAACTGTACACGTGCCATCATCTGGAGCCTCCTTGACTTGGGCGCTGCTTCTACTCTCGTTTTGCTAAGTTACCTATGCATGGTACTGCCCAGTACATAGCCAACTTGGGAGTGCGATCTCTACTGGAACTGGCGAGTTAGGGTGCCTTCGTACACCTTCCCTGTGGTCTCGCCGGCCGCCTTCATAATCTGCACCACCTTCATTTCTGGCGATGTGCTCCCTCTGGCGATCTCCAATCTCAAGGTCGCCTGAGTTTACATCTGGCGACTTCATCTTTAACCCGGTGATCGCCGATTCTGGTATGCTGGAGATCGGAATATGCCAACTTAATAACTGGCGACTTCACGAGCCCCCCGACTTCCTTCCTTTCTGCCAACTTGGCGCCTTGTCAACACACCTATGCTGTAGCTTGATGCCACGTCATCACTTCCGACTACCAGGGCGGTACACAAGCCCCCCAGTCTTAAGCGAAGACTTGTCCAGCGAAAAGACTGAAAGAGTCACGTCAACACCGGTCTACGTGGCACTGACGCAGAATTCCAAGCGGTTGTACTTTCTGCTGCTCTGATGCTCCACCAAACCCCTCGTCCATCGCTCGACACGTGGCTTCATCAACGGTTACCTTCAGTTATCGTTTGCGCTTCCCAAACCCATTTTCGAAAAAACTCTTAAACCCATTTTCACTCTACTGTTCCATCACTCTTCTTCGTGTTCTCAAACGCTCTCACCTTCTCCTGCAAAAACTCTCTCTCAGCGCTCTTCAACATCCTGAACCATCATCAACCTTCATCGTCTTCCTGATCATCGAAAGGTACCTACTTTCCTTCTTCTGCTGGTTTTCCTTGCATTTTAACCGATTCGCATCATCATCCTGTAACTGCCTGGTGCGTACGCTGTGGGTTGCTTTTTCCATTTCTCCTTCTACGTAACTTAGGGCTTCGTCAATCATCGCAACGAACCTACGTTCGTTCGTTTTTCACCTTCCTTCCATGATCGAGTCAGCCTCTTTTACCCCTGATCATTTTTCCTTTTCTTCTTCCTTTGCAGCTGCAACAATGACTCGCACAAAGATCACCCCGAATCCTCCTCCTTCATCACGAAACCCCCCTTCACAAGCACACGACCCACCACGAGTTCGTGGCGCTTCATCTTCCCAGGCTGAGAGGCCTGCGTCATCCCGCCCTAACCTGGCCCAGGCGACTCCACCCATCGCCGGAGGAGCCCCCGTTCCCTTGCCAGACTTCAAAACCCTGTATCCCTGGGCCAACTCGACCCTTCTGAGGGAGACATCTTCTGTGAACACTGCGGGAGCAGTTTTGCGGCTGACTAAGGGGGACGAGCTTCATCAATCATTTCATAAGGAGCACAACGAAAAGATGATAGTGCTACCTTGCCCCCCCGATCTACCTGTTTGTGCTGATGACAAGGTGAGTGCTGACGGGCCCTTCTGCTTCGTCTACACGACTTTATTCAAGAAGGTGAAGCTCAAGTTCCCTTTCACCCGTTTCGAAAGGGAGCTCCTTACCGAGCTTAACATCGCCGCCGCCCAGCTCCATCCCAACAGCTGGGCGTTCGTGCGAGCGTTCCAAGTGATGTACGACCATCTGGGGTTGCCCGCATCCGTGGACGTATTTTTATTCCTCTTCGAAGCCAAGCACCCAGGAGACCGCCTGTGGATTAGCTTGAATGCGATTGCTGGGAGGTCGATCTTCTCCATCTTCCAGCAATCCTATAAGGACTGGAAAGGGAAGTTCGTCCAAGTGCGCCCCAACGACAAGGACGACTCCCTACTCGACGGCTTCCCCTTGTACTGGGTGGACAAGGGGAAGAAAGAGTCCAAGAGCTGCTTCAGGAGACCCAGAAGTCCTGACAGCATGGGAGCGTTGGACCGAGATCTCTGCCTTTTCTGGAAAAGGGTCGCGGATGCCAACATCACTTTCCTTACCACCACCCTGATATGCTTCGAATTCTACGAGGACCAGCTCGAAATTCGAATAGGTTAGAACATTTAAACTGCTGTTTTAATACTGCTTCTATTTGACTGCTTCTGGGCGTCTTGTGCGTTATGCGCAAGACTTTGGTTTTATTTTTCCTGCACCGATCATCTGCTTTGCTGCATACTGCCTTATGCACTTATTTTCTCCTTGAGTTAACCCATGCATTTTCATTCCATGCAGATAACATGTTGGGCAAGGGCATGCTTGCTGAATTGAGGGCGCTCGCCCGAACCCACGGGTTGGCGACGGGCTCTCAAACAGTGCCAAATTCTATGGTGGAGATCGTCGCCACTCAGGGTCGATCGCCACCTAAGGGCCCAGCACCCTCCGACGTCCAACCCGCCGCCCAGCGGAAGAAGCTTATCCTCAAGAGGGCTAAGAGGAAAGCTCCCCAGATAGTCCAAGAGGATGAGGAAGAAGATGACGACGTCACCGAGGATGGCCTCGTTACAAAGAGGAAGAGGGTGGCACCTTCTTCACCACCTGCACCACCCCCTCTTCCCACGTCATCGCCACCATCCACACCTGCTCCTCCTCCATCATCGCCACCCCCACAAGCTCCAGTTTCACCAGTCCAAGCGATCCCGCTGGCCACTGCGCCACCCGCGGTTAAGGCCCAAGAGCCAAACTTCATGGAGGACCCCCCGAGCGCCTCCACGCCACATGTATCAGCGGGAGGGGGTCCCCCTTCAAATGCTTCACCTGCGGAGGTTGCTCCAATCGGGGATGAGGTTGCTCACACCTCTCCGATTTTGATCACTGAATCCCCGATTCCATCACCACGCCAACAAGCGCCCACTGAAGAACCTGCCAAGGAAGGTGGCGACGAGAACCAACAACAGGCTCCCACAGCGCCTCTACACGCAGCAAACCTCCCTCTCGAGGTTACAAGGATGTGGGAGCCTCTATCTGCTAAGCTGAAGACAATAGCAGATGACATCCCGACCGTCATCACCAGAGCTGTGGAGAGCTCCACCAGGAGGCTCCAAGACGACCTCTTCAACCTCAAGACAGAGAACAGCACCATGAGGGTTGAGGTGGAGAAGTTGTCTTTCAACTTGACGCTGGCGGAGATTGAACACTCCCGAGTGGAGGACGCAATGAGCACCGAGCTCAGGTTGGCGCGCAAAGAGGCCACTGATCTCCGCCACAAAGTGCAACAACTTGCTCAAGAAAAGATCGAACTAGAGAGCAAGATTGTGCCTTACCGCGTCAAGGTGGCTGACCTGGAGGCTCTCATAAAGGCGGACGCCGCCAAGGTGCAGAAACTAGAGAAAAGGTCAGCCGAGCGAGAGACCCTCCTCGGGCAGGTGGAAAAGGCAAGGGACGACGCCGTAGCTGATCTCGCCGAGGCCAACGAAGAGAAGGGAAAAGTAGTTGCTGAATTGGCCCAAGTGCAAGCGGAATCCAAGAAGGTTGCTGAAGACCTTCTCCAGGCTCAAGAGACCAATGAACAACTCAAGAAGCAGGTTGAAGAGCTGGAGCAACAGAATAAGGAGCTGAATGAGCAAACTGAAGATCTCAAGAAGCGGATTGAGGAACTTCAGAAGCAGATTGAAGAACTCAAGCTAAACTCTGCTCAAATTCTGGCTGCTGGATTCGAAGCTGCACGGGAACAATTTGCCTGCTTGTTCCCCGACCTGGATCTCAGCATGGTGTCGCTGGATAATGAAGTGGTGGATGGAAAAGTGGTGCCCGCCGAAGACTGATCAATTTAACCCATCCATTGCTTTTATACTTTTCCTTGTATACAGCTTGTAATAGACTTTATGTCCTTTCGTATATATGTTTTGAACTGTTATTCACTGTTAATGACAAAGTCTACGTTTTTCCTCTTATGACTTCTTTAACTGCTTCAACTTTCCTTGCTTGCTTAATTCCAAAGAAAAGACTTAGGAAAACTGTAGGCACGACCTTTGACTTAACTGCTTCGAATCACCTCAACTTCGAATAATAATCACATTTATCAACTCGTAACTTAAGGCAATAAACCTTAGCGTAAAAAGATTCCTCAAGCAACAAACTTTGACTCAGCTACTGGCTTAAACACTGCTTCACCCGATCTGCTCCATCAAAACGGGTCTTTTAACTTTTTCGCCTCTGTTTAAACTTTTCCTGGTCGCCAGCAACTCTTGGCGATCAGCTTCTTTCTGGCTTCACGCCTTGGCCATTGTTCTTTGATCTGGGGGTAGAGACGCCTTTCGGATCCTTCTCTACCGCATTGTGCTTCAGAGCAAGAGACCGGGTGGCTAGGCGTTCTCTTCGAACCTACCTTAGCCACCCTCAGAACTTCTTCCACCCTCTACACCGTACCTGAACTCGTTCGAGACGAGAAGGATTTTATCTTGCCTGAACTCGCGCATAGGCGAGAAGGTCTTTAACTCGCCTGAACTCGCTCATAGGCGAGAAGGTCTTTAACTCGCCTGAACTCGCTCATAGGCGAGAAGGTCTTTGAATCATGCCTCTACATTGCCCCAGGGGTTACATCTTCTCGCCCCCAGAAACACGGAGGACTTTTACTTGCCTCTACATTGCCCCGGGGGTTACATCTTCTCGCCCCCAGAAACACTGAGGACTTTCACTTGCCTCTACATTGCCCCGGGGGTTACATCTTCTCGCCCCCAGAAACACTGAGGACTTTCACTTGCCTCTACATTGCCCCGGGGGTTACATCTTCTCGCCCCCAGAAACACTGAGGACTTTCACTTGCCTCTACATTGCCCCAGGGGTTACATCTTCTCGCCCCCAGAAACACTGAGGACTTTCGCTTGCCTCTACATTGCCCCAGGGGTTACATCTTCTCGCCCCCAGAAACACTGAGGACTTTTGCTTGCCTCTACATTGCCCCAGGGGTTACATCTTCTCGCCCCCAGAAACACTGAGGACTTTTACTCTTTCTCGCCTGCACTCGCTCGACGGCGAGGAGGTCTTTAACTTGCCTCAGGACGCGCGAGGGCGTTGAGGTCTTTTAACTGGTGCCTCCGATCGCCGAAAGACGATGAGGACTTATAAACTTTAACTGATGCCTCCAATCGCCGAAAAACGATGAGGACTTAAAAACTTTAACTGATGCCTCCAATCGACGAAAAACGATGAGGACTTAAAACTTTTTAGAAAGCATGCAATATATCTTTACTCGCCTTAAATCACGTATAAGTGACAAGGTCTTTCTTCAAAGCTTTTTCGAAAATAGTGAGCTGCAATCTGAAAACGCCTTATACTTCGAAAACTCTTCTTTTATTGGGTGGCCTCATTAAAAACCCTCCTTAGGGAAAAAAGAGTGCCCCCTTCAAACTATTTCATCAGAGACATTGTAATATAACTTTTGTGTTTGTCTTTACTTACAAAGCTCTTAACTATAGTACAACTTCAAGTGCGTGGCGTTCCAAGTGCGAGGGATCGCCCCTCCTTCCAGTGTCTCTAAGCGGTAGGCGCCGTTCCCGAGCGCCTCGGTTATTCTGAACGGTCCCGTCCACTTAGGCGACAGCTTATTCTCCATCTCGTACTGGTGGGCTTTTCTCATCACCAGGTCGCCTTCTCTAAATTGCCTTGGCATCACCTTCGAGTTGTACCTTCGTTCAATCCTTCTCTTTACCGCCTCAGCTTTCAGTCTCGCCTCTTCCCTGACCTCATCCAGTAGGTCCAGGTTCAGCCTTCTCTCTTCATTCGAGTCTTCCTGATGGAGATCAAGCCCAAGAGAACATGGAGGCCACTCATCAAGCTCAAGAAGAGGTGGAGGCACAAATGGAGGATGCCCATGGAGGTCAAAGTCCACCTCAAAGGATTACAAGAAGCATGTTCAAAGCCTTGGGAGCAAGAGGACATTTATTTTCTCTTTTTGTAGTGTCTTTAGTTGAAGGTGCTTAGAGGGAAACCTTAGAAACCTCTTTTGTTATAGCATCTTTTAGGTTTTAAATAGGACCTTTAGGGGGGTGTATTAGTAGATAGGTGTAGGTGTAGTTTTTGGGAGGTGTCATAGTAGAAAAAGGTCACACCTCCCATGTGACTTGTTTTTGGTGGGAATTTCAAATGAGTTTATTTGAAATTTCCCACCTATTTTTCAGCACCTTAGGCTATAAATAGAGGTGCTTCCTTTGTAAAATTCAGATTTGAATTTTATCTAAAGAAACTATACTCAAAATTGGAGTGAGCATTTGGAGAGCTTTGAGCTTCTTCTCTAGTCTTATCTTGAAGGACCATGGTTTCCTCAAGTGGCGGCTTCCACACTCATCTAGGAGCATCCATTCTTCTAGTGGCGTGATCATCCAACCATTCCTCCATCTTCATGAGCATTCTCTTCTCCTTCCTTTCTTCTTCTTCAATTTGTTCTTATTGCCTTGAGTTTTGAGTTGTTTTTGTTTCGGTTCCTTTAATTTTCCAGCACCTATTTTCTGTTTAGTTTTTAAATTCTGTTCGGTTCTTTTGTTTTGAAGTTCAATTCTGTTCGGTTTGTTCTTTTCCTTCTCCTTTGTTGATTCAATTTGACAATATTTGGTTCATCCAAATGAGTTTGGGATTTGGTACTTGTTTTGGTGAGTTCTTGATCTTAGAACTATGATCCAACTTCTAAGAAAGTGCCTCTACATTTTCCAGCTCAAGGTGATTCCTCAAAGTGTCAAGAATCTTGTTCTATGTGGCTATTGGAATCACATCATGTGGTATCATGAGTCTTAGGTTCATTCTTGTTTAATTGTTGAGTTGTGTGCACTTTATTTCAAGAGCTCTTTAATTTTTCTTGCAATTTAAGTTTCTGTTTTAGAATTTTAATTGAGTATTCTTGCTGTTTTTCTTTTGCTCCAAGTGTTTGTGGAAAGGTTTATGGCACTCATAATTCTTATGAGTATGGTTGCTCTTTTGGAATGGCATTATCCTTCCTAGAGTTTACCTTAAGCTTCCTTCCACTTGTTACAATTTGTGTTGTGTCTTTTAATTTTTGAATCTTGTTAAGTTTTGTCTTAGTCATGTTATTCCATATATGTCATTACTTCTAGTAGTACTTTTATTGTTTTGATTGTTTCTTGCTTTGGTGTCATATATTTTTTCTGAATTGATGTTGATCCTTTGAGCATTTTCTTTTTAGCATTGAGTTCATACTTGTATTCTAGACCTATACAAGTTCCAATACATCATTTTCTATTATGTCTTTGCTAGTTCATCATCCTGTTTTTTTATTCCTATTAGGATTCCTCTGTTTCTGAAAAAAGTGCTTACTGTTTTTCCTTATTGCAATTGATTTACGTACTGTAAAATTCTGAAATTCTGGATTTGAGATATTGAAAGTGTTAGAAAAGAATAGAAAAAAGAATCATTCAAAATATGAAGTACACAAAAAATGATAAATAAAATAAAAAAAGTGTACATTCCTGCCGAAAAAAATACGGTAATCTGGCAGTGATTTTAAAAAATTTATTTCTCTCAATTGGCTTACTGTTTTTAATTGATTCCAGTGCCATTTTTGAGTTAACATCTTGAAGTTTCTGTGGTATAAATTTCATAATCCAGTTCGCTCTACAACGTTCCAGTTAAATCAGTGAATATCAAACACAGTTTGCATTAAAAAAAATTTCCAGTAGCTAAATTTTTTTTGTTTTCTTCATCTACTCTAGTGCTTTTCCTTAGGTATTCTTTTGTGTGCCTACTTTTCTCATTGAGTTCTTTATTTTCTTGATTGTCTTTCATTCTTACTCTTTGAGTTTGTCTTACACATAGTTTTCCTTTTGCAATTACCTTTCCTTGCTTATACCTTTTCTTGTTTGTCTTTATTGTTTCATTGGTTTTGTGGTGGTTTGCTCTTAAGATTGGTGTGCTTGCTTTGACATATTTCATTTGAGGATTCCAAGGCCTCAAGATCAGATTGGTGCAAGAACATTATTTCTTTGAGAGTGATATCTTTTCAGCCTTAAATTCACTTCGGCAGTTTCAATTGGAAAGCTCACTGTTTTTGCTAATTTTTAACTTGTTTGCTGTTTTGTGTGTTTGCTGTTTTTTAATTACAAATGGCTGGATCTTCAAGTGATGCATCCTCCAAGCAGAATTCTCCTTCCAAAGCTTCAATTCTTGGTGAATTACATGAAGCTCAAAGAACAATTAGAAGGTTGGAAGAGAAATTGCAAAAGATGGAGGTCAAACAAACTAGACCATCTCCTTCTATCCATGATGGACATCATTCTCATAGACCATCTTCAAGAGCTTCTTCAAATGATGTTGGCCGTGAAGATGAGCATAGGAGAAGGAGACCTCCACCCCAAGTCCATGGACAAAGACATCATCACCAAGGGGAAAGAATTCACTACGGCAATGGCTTCTACCATGATGCAAAGTCCAAGCTTCCTTCGGTCAAACTACCTTGTTTTAATGGTTCTAGTGATCCAAATGTGTATTTAGATTGGGAGGCTAAGTGTGAACAAATTTTTGAGATCCATGAGATCCAAGATGAGCATAAGCTCAAGCTAGCCACCCTAGAGTTTAGTGATTATGCCATGAAATGGTGGCATGGGATTGTAAAGGACATTATCTATCACAAGGGTCCTCCCGTGGACTCTTGGAACTCTTTAAAGGATCATATGCGCGCTAGGTTTGTGCCCCCACATTTTAGGAAAGACCTCATGTTGAGACTCCAACGGTTTCAACAAGGCACGCTAAATGTGGATGAATATTATAAGGAGCTTGAGACGCTTGTGCTTAAAATTGAATTAGAAGAAAGTGAAGAAGCCATGGTTGCTAGGTTTGTGAGTGGTCTTAGGAAGGATATCCAAGACATTGTTGAGTTACAAGAGTATTCATCATTGGGCTCTTTAGTTCATCTTGCAATGAAGGTGGAAGCCCAACTTGCTAAGAAAAACTCTTTTAAAAATGCTTCCAATAATGGATACTACTCCAAGTCTTGGAGAAACAAAACTTCTTTTTCAAAACATCCTTCCAAAGATTCTTCTTTCAAACCCAAGGAATCTAAGCCATCAACATCTAGACCTAAGTCTCCCACTAGAACATCTAACACTAAATGCTTTAAATGTATGGGTTATGGTCATATTGCTGCAAATTGTCCTTCAAAACGAAGTATGTACATGCATGAGGGCATTGTAGTTAGTGAGCATGATTCGGATTCTTCAAAGCATTCATTGCATTCTCATGCATCTAGTGAGGAAGAGAGTGAATGTCCACTTGAAGGGGACTTGTTAGTTGTGAGAAGACTTCTTGGACAAGTTTCACAACCTTTTGATGAAAGTCAAAGGGAAAATATTTTCCATACAAGATGTCTTATTCAAAACAACATTTGTTCCTTGATAGTGGATGGGGGTAGTTGTGCAAATGTGGCTAGTACAAGAGTAGTAGATAAGCTTGGATTGCCTACTATCTCTCATACAAAGCCCTACAAATTACAATGGCTTAGTGAAGTAGGAGAAATAATTGTTAATAAACAAGTCCTCATCCATTTCTCCATTGGAAAATACAAAGATGAGGTATTATGTGATGTTGTGCCCATGGAAGCCACTCATGTTCTTTTGGGAAGGCCTTGGCAATTTGATAGAAAAGTTTTACATGATGGCTTTACCAACAAATTATCTTTTGAATTCCATGGTCACAAGGTTACTTTAAAATCTCTCTCTCCAAGAGAAGTCCATGAGGACCAAGTTATCATGAAGAAAAAGAGGGAGAGTGAAAAAGATAAAAAGATAAAAAAGATAAGAGTTCTAAGCCTACACTCCTTGTGTCTAGGCGTGACATTGAAAGGGAAATAGTGGCTCATCATCCTCTTTTTTTAGCCATCCCTAGAACTCTTAGCATAGAAACACTTGTTGATAGTCCTCATTGCTTGGAAAATTTGGTAGAAGAGTTCAAAGATGTGTTTCAAGATCCTCCAAATGGCCTTCCACCTTTGAGAGGGATTGAGCACCAAATTGATTTGATACAGGGCTCTTCTTTACCAAATCGTCCCGCATATAGGACCAATCCAAGTGAAACCAAGGAAATTCGCCAACAAGTTGAGGCTTTGATTGAAAAAGGGTGGGTGCAAGATAGCATGAGTCCTTGTGCTATGCCTATCATCTTAGTGCCAAAAAAGGATGGCACATGGCGAATGTGTTCGGATTGTAGGGCCATAAATAACATAACCATTAAGTATAGGCATCCCATACCTAGATTAGATGATTTGTTGGATGAATTACATGGTTCAAAAATCTTTTCAAAGATTGATCTTAAAAGCGGCTACAATCAAATCCGTATCAAACCGGGTGATGAATGGAAGACGGCTTTTAAGACCAACTTTGGTTTATATGAGTGGTTAGTTATGCCTTTTGGTTTAACTAATGCACCAAGTACCTTCATGCGCCTCATGCATCATGTTCTTAGACCTTTCATTGGTAAGTTTGTTGTGGTTTACTTTGATGACATTCTCATTTATAGCTTATCTTTGAATGACCATAGGTTGCATGTTAGGCAAGTTTTGGAAACCCTTAGGAAGGAACATTTGTATGCTAACCTTGCTAAATGTATGTTTGCTCTTGATCATATAGAATTCCTAGGGTTTGTTGTGAGTTGTAAAGGGGTCCATGTGGACAAAACCAAGGTGGTGGCCATTCAAAAGTGGCCTACACCGAAATCTTTGAATGAGGTCCGAAGTTTTCATGGGCTTGCTTCTTTCTATAGAAGATTTGTCCCAAACTTTGGTACCATTGCCGCACCACTCAATGACATAGTGAAAAAGGATGTGGTCTTTCATTGGGGAGAAGCACAACAAAATGCTTTTGATACTTTGAAAGAAAAATTGACTAATGCTCCCATCTTGGCCCTTCCTAATTTCACTAAGACATTTGAGATTGAGTGTGATGCTTCAAGCATAGGTATTGGGGCTGTTCTCCTTCAAGAGGGCCACCCCATAGCCTATTTTAGTGAGAAATTGAAGGGAAGTCATCTCAACTATTCCACCTATGATAAGGAATTATATGCACTTGTTAGGGCTTTGTTTACTTGGCAACACTATCTTTTTCCCAAAGAGTTTGTGATACATAGTGATCATGAATCTCTTAAATATTTGAAAAGCCAAAACAAACTTAACAAGAGGCATGCTAAGTGGGTGGAATTCATTGAGCAATTTCCTTATGTGATCAAACACAAGCAAGGCAAAATAAATATTGTGGCGGATGCTCTTTCTAGAAGATACACCTTGCTAAATCTTTTAACCTCTCAATATCTTGGTTTTGATCACATTAAGGAACTTTATCATGATGACCTTGATTTTTCTCTCCTCTATCAAGAGTGTCTTAAGGGAGGACACAAAGATTTTTTTATTCAAGATGGCTTTCTTTTTAAAGGAAAACGTCTTTGTGTTCCCCAATGCTCTATTAGATTATCTCTTGTTAGAGAAGCTCATGAGGGGGGCTTAATGGGACATTTTGGGGTTGCTAAAACTTTGGATGTGTTGCATGAACATTTCTTTTGGCCTCATATGCATAAACATGTTCATAGTTTGTGTGATAAATGCATAGCTTGCCGCAAAGCTAAATCTAAAATGCATCCCCATGGTCTTTATACTCCTCTTCCTATCCCTTCAATGCCTTGGGTAGATATATCTATGGATTTCATCTTAGGCTTACCCAAGACATCAAAGGGAAAGGACTCCATTTTTGTGGTAGTGGATCGTTTTTCAAAAATGGCTCACTTTATTCCTTGCCACAAAGTGGATGATGCATGCCACATTGCAAACCTCTTCTTCCAAGAAGTGGTTCGCTTGCATGGGATTCCTAGGTCTATAGTGTCCGATAGAGATCCTAAGTTCTTGAGTCACTTTTGGAAGACCTTGTGGGGCAAGCTTGGAACTAAGCTTTTATTTTCTACCACTTGCCACCCACAAACCGATGGTCAAACCGAGGTGGTAAATAGAACTTTGGGACAACTATTGAGATGCTTTATTTCGGGGAATCCTAGAGTGTGGGAGAATTTACTACCCCATGTTGAGTTTGCATATAACCGAGTAGTAAATTCTACCACCTCCCATTCTCCTTTTGAGGTGGTCTATGGGTTTAATCCCCTAACACCTCTTGATCTTCTTCCTATTCCCCTTCTTGACGATGTCTTGTGCAAAGATGGGGATGAAAAGGCTTCTTTTGTGAAAACTTTGCATAAAGACATCAAGAAGAGAATTGAGAAGAAGGTTGGCAAGTATGCTGAACTTGCCAATAAGAGGAGAAAAGCATTGTTGTTTGATGAGGGCGATTGGGTTTGGCTTCACTTGAGGAAGGATCGTTTTCCTACTCAAAGGAAGTCCAAACTAATGCCTCGAGGGGATGGACCTTTCCAAGTCCTCAAGAGGATTAATGACAATGCTTATGAGTTAGATATGCCTGATACATTCTTAGGTAGTCATACTTTTAATGTCAGCGATCTAACTCCTTTTTCTGTAGGTCTCCAGAATTCGTGGTCGAATTCTCTCCAACTCGGGGAGTATGATGGAGATCAAGCCCAAGAGAACATGGAGGCCACTCATCAAGCTCAAGAAGAGGTGGAGGCACAAATGGAGGATGCCCATGGAGGTCAAAGTCCACCTCAAAGGATTACAAGAAGCATGTTCAAAGCCTTGGGAGCAAGAGGACATTTATTTTCTCTTTTTGTAGTGTCTTTAGTTGAAGGTGCTTAGAGGGAAACCTTAGAAACCTCTTTTGTTATAGCATCTTTTAGGTTTTAAATAGGACCTTTAGGGGGGTGTATTAGTAGATAGGTGTAGGTGTAGTTTTTGGGAGGTGTCATAGTAGAAAAAGGTCACACCTCCCATGTGACTTGTTTTTGGTGGGAATTTCAAATGAGTTTATTTGAAATTTCCCACCTATTTTTCAGCACCTTAGGCTATAAATAGAGGTGCTTCCTTTGTAAAATTCAGATTTGAATTTTATCTAAAGAAACTATACTCAAAATTGGAGTGAGCATTTGGAGAGCTTTGAGCTTCTTCTCTAGTCTTATCTTGAAGGACCATGGTTTCCTCAAGTGGCGGCTTCCACACTCATCTAGGAGCATCCATTCTTCTAGTGGCGTGATCATCCAACCATTCCTCCATCTTCATGAGCATTCTCTTCTCCTTCCTTTCTTCTTCTTCAATTTGTTCTTATTGCCTTGAGTTTTGAGTTGTTTTTGTTTCGGTTCCTTTAATTTTCCAGCACCTATTTTCTGTTTAGTTTTTAAATTCTGTTCGGTTCTTTTGTTTTGAAGTTCAATTCTGTTCGGTTTGTTCTTTTCCTTCTCCTTTGTTGATTCAATTTGACAATATTTGGTTCATCCAAATGAGTTTGGGATTTGGTACTTGTTTTGGTGAGTTCTTGATCTTAGAACTATGATCCAACTTCTAAGAAAGTGCCTCTACATTTTCCAGCTCAAGGTGATTCCTCAAAGTGTCAAGAATCTTGTTCTATGTGGCTATTGGAATCACATCACTTCCTCTACAAAGTTCTGGAATCTCGGCGAGCTCTCCTGAATCTCTACTGGAATCATCGCATCACACCCATAGACTAGGCTGAACGGGGTCTCATGGGTTCCTGACTGCTCGGTGGTATGGTATGCCCAGACTATACGGGGCACCTCCTCAGCCCAGCTTCCCTTGGCTTTTTCTAGCCTTCTCTTCAAACCTCTCAACAACACCCGATTAGCTGACTCCACCTGGCCATTTGTCTGAGGGTGCTCGACGGATGCAAACACTTGTTGAATTCCCACCCCTTCGCAAAGTTTCTTCAACAGGTGGCTTGCAAACTGAGTCCCATTATCCGACACTAGGCGTTTAGGCACCCCAAACCGGCACACGATGTTCTTCCACACGAAACCTTCGATCTTGTGTGCGGTGATCTGGGCCACTGGTTCTGCTTCGATCCACTTGGTGAAATATTCAATCGCCACCACCAAGTACTTCATCTGCCTGATCGCCAGCGGGAAAGGTCCCAGGATGTCGATTCCCCAGGTATGAAACGGCCAAGGGCTATAGATCGACTTCAACTCCTCGGGAGGCGCCTTATGCCAATCGGCGTGCTGTTGGCATTGTTTGCAACATTGGGCATACTTCTTGCAATCTTCTCTCATCGATGGCCAGTAGTATCCTGCACGGAGAGTCCTCGCGGCCAGAGCTCGACCCCCGACGTGGCTTCCGCATATACCTTCGTGGAGCTCCGCCATGATTCTCGTGCACTTCTCGCCATGTATACATTCCAGGAGCGGGTGAGTGAACCCAAACCTGTACAGATCGCCATCAATCAGGGTGTACTTGCTAGAATTCTTCTTTACCTTCCTAGCCTCAGTCGGATCCAGCGGGAGAAGGCCATCCGCCAGGCACCGCTTGTACTGTGTTATCCAAGTGTCTGGCTCATGGGTAGCGCAGACCTGCATCACGTTCACCTTCTCTCCCCGACATGCTCTAATTCTCGGCGATCTCAGAGTTTCTTGCGTCAGGGACTTATGGCTTCTCGCGGCTTTCTCCGTCGACTTGCTTATCTGAAGGACCAGATGATCTGCCACAAATGCTCTCGGCGTCTTCAGAGTCTCTTGAATCACCGTCCTCTGCCTACCCCCCTTGCCTGAACTAGCGAGCTTAGCTAGCAAGTCAGCTCGGGCATTCTGCTCTCTAGGCACATGCACTACTTCAAAGGAGGCAAAAGAACTCTTCAACTCCTGCACATATTCCAGATAGGCCGCCATTTGTGGATCTTTAGCCTGGAACTCGCCTGTTACTTGCCCTGTGACTAGCAGCGAGTCACTCTTAGCCATCAGCACCCTAGCTCCCATCTCCTTGGCCAGCAAAATTCCGACGATCAGCGCCTCATACTCTGCTTGATTGTTACTGGTTTTGAAGGCAAACCTCAGAGATTGTTCGATCAGCACGCCGTTGGGTCCTTCCAATATGACTCCAGCACCGCTGCCCTGCTGGTTCGACGACCCATCCACCGAAAGTACCCAACGGAAATCGTCCCCTTCGACTCGCGTTGCCTCAGATGAGAGCTCGACCACGAAATCTGCAAAGATTTGCCCCTTAATCGGGCCTCGGGGCTCATATTTGATATCAAACTCTGACAATTCTACTGCCCACTTCACCATCCTTCCTGCAACGTCAGGCTTCTTCAAGACCTTCTGGATGGGCAGGTCGGTCATCACCAGTATTGTGAAGCTATGGAAGTAGTGGCGCAACCTCCTCGCCTAAAATACCACAGCCAGCGCAGCCTTCTCCAGGGCCTGATATCTCGTTTCGGGGCCCTGCAATACCTTGCTCACAAAATAAATAGGCTTCTGAGCCTGACCTTGATCCTGGGCGAGCACCGCACTCACCGCCCTCTCAGTTACAGCAAAATACAACCTGAGAGGGGTTCCCACCAGCGGTTTGCACAGAACCGGCGGGCTCGCCAGATACTCCTTCAGCTTGACGAAAGCTTCCTCGCACTCTTTCGTCCAAACAAACTTATTGTTGCGCCTCAGGAACTGAAAATAGGGATGGCCCTTTTCTCCGCTAGCAGACACGAAGCGGGACAGGGCTGCCATCCGACCTGTTAGCTGCTGAACCTCCTTCACCGTAGCTGGGCTCCTCATCGCCAAGATGGCGGCACACTTATCAGGGTTGGCCTCTATGCCTCTTTCGGTCAAGAGGAAACCCAAAAACTTCCCAGCTTCCACGCCGAAAATACATTTCTCTGGATTCAGCTTCAATCTGAACTTGGCGATCGTCGTGAACAACTCCTCCAAGTCAGCAACGTGCTTGCTCTTTTCCGGCGAGGTCACGACCATGTCATCGACGTACGCTTGCACGTTCCTTCCCAGCATTGGTGCCAGTACTCGATCCATCAGCCTCTGGTACGTGGCCCCCGCGTTCTTCAGCCCAAACGGCATTACCTTGTAGCAATAGCACGACCTCTCCGTCATGAAGGTTGTCTTCTCTTCATCTATGGGATGCATCTTGATCTGATTGTACCCCGAGAAGGCATCCAGGAAACTCAGCAACTTACACCCTGCAGCACTGTCAACCAGGGCGTCTATACTCGGTAAAGGATACGAATCCTTTGGGCAAGCTTTGTTCAGGTCGGTGAAATCGACGCACATGCGCCATTTCCCGTTACTCTTCTTCACCAGCACGACATTCGCCAGCCATTCAGGGTACTGGACTTCCCTGATGTGGCCTGCAGCAAGGAGCTTCTGTGTCTCATCTCTAATCGCCTGCCTCCTTTCTTCGTTGAACTTTCTTCTTCTTTGTCGCACTGGTCTCACCAAGCTGTCCATCGCCAGATGATGGCACAAGAAGTCGGGATCAATCCCGGGCATGTCCGAGGCGGACCATGCAAACGCGTCCAGATGCCGCTCAATCACCTTGGCGATCTGGTCCTGGAGCTCGACCTCCAGAGATCTTCCCAGCTTGAAGATCTTTCCCCCGATCTCTTTCTCGAGCCACTGCTCGACAGGTTTTGGCCTGGATTCTCGGGCGATCACCGCCCTGGCGATTCCCTGCTCTCTCGCTTCCTCAGGGCAATTCCGCGCCTCTTCCTCCTCCAGACCAGCGTTTCCCTCCACCAGCTCAACGTCCACCATCTCCACGTCCCTTCCGACGGTCTCTTCCACTACCGTCGATCTGGGCTTCACACCGGGAGGTGGGGTGGTTGTTACATAACTCACTGATCTCTTGTTTTTCAGGCTATTCTCATAGCACTTTTTCGCTTCTTTCTGATCAGACTTGATCGTGATCACCACCCCCTCCATAGACGGCAACTTTACCTTCATGTGTCGAGTCGAAGGAATGGCGCCTATCCTGTTAAGCGTGGGCCTTCCCAACAGGATGTTATATGCTGAAGGAGCGTTTACGATGAGGTACTTGATTTTCTCCGTCCTCGAACCAGCCTCATCTGTAAACGTGGTTCTCAACTCAATATACCCCCTGACCTCCACCTGGTCACCAGCGAACCCATATAGGCACCCTCCATAGGGCCTTCGCTGGTCAAGGGGCAATTCCAGCTGCGTGAAAGTCGGCCAGAACATCACGTCTGCCGAGCTTCCCTGGTCCACCAGAACTCTGTGGACCTTCCTTCCCGCTGTAATCAACGAAATGACTATGGGATCGTTGTCATGGGGCACAACGTCCCGAAGATCCTGCTTGGTGAACGTAATGTCCACCTCCGGCGAGTGATCTTCAAACATATCCACTGTCATCACCGACCGCGCGTACTTCTTCCTCTGCGATGCGGTGCATCCACCACCTGAGAAGCCTCCTGCGATGGTGTGGATTTCCCCGTGGATGGGCATCTCGTGTTGCTGGGCTTCTCCACCTGCTGCCTGGGAACTCGACGCTCCCCCCGTTCTCCTGTCCAGCAGATAGTCATTTAGGAACCCGCTCTTAACTAGATCATCGAGCTGATACCCCAAGGACAAACACGAGTCCAAGGTGTGGCCAAAGCCCTGGTGAAACTCACACCAGGCGTCTGGCTTTGGTCCCAGCACCTTGTCGCCCACCTTCTCAGGCGCTTTCAACCTGGCAGATATATTGGGAATGGCGATCAGGTCCGCCAATCCCATAACAAACTTGTGCTTAGGCGGGCGGTTGTATTCCCGGCGTGCTGGCTGCTGGCGTCCTTGGCCCCTCCCCTTGTTCCTCCTATCATAGGGATGGCGAGCCCTCTGGTCCTTCCTGGCCGCCGCCGCTGTCTCCAGCACCCTTTGCGGCTGGATCCTGGTCTGGGCGCGTGGCCTAGCGGGAGCCACGCTCCCTCTCTTCTCAGCGACCTCACTTTCGTCGGCGATGTGAGCCACCGCAAGTCGCCTGACCTCAGCAAACGTTGCAGGGTGAGCCCTGATCAAGGCCTCGCAGAATGGTCCTGGCAGCACGCCCTTCTTGAATGCATAGACCAGCATTTCTTCATCATTGGCCGGCGATCTAACCATCTGCGCTCCAAAGCGATTCAGGTAGTCCCTGAGGGACTCTCCCTGGTACTGCCTGATATCAAACAAATCATAAGACACCCTGGGCGGTGCCTTGTTCACAATGTATTGCTCGATGAAAACCTTCGAGAACTGCTGAAAACTGGTTATGTGACCGTTAGGCAGGCTCGCAAACCACTCCAACGCCGTTCCCTGGAGCGTGCTTACGAACATCTTGCAATACACGGCGTCTGACCCTCCCGACAGCATCATCTGCGTTTGGAACGGGGTCAGATGGGCCTCTGGATCCTCCACGCCGGTAAAGACAGCCTTGACAGGGACCACGCTCGTGGGAATGGGCGTGTCAGTAATCGCTTGAACAAAAGGCATAGGGAAAACACGAGGTGGCGATGACGGCGCCACCTCTTCAGCAGAAGAACGCCCTTGCTGCTCCTGAAGAGCTTGGCGCAGCTCCTCAGTCACCTTGCTGAGCTCCTCATTCCTGGCGCGAGAGGCGACCAGGTCCTCATGCATTCTCGCCTGCTCTATGCGTGAGGCTTCCACAGTTGCCTGCAACGAACGCATCATCTCTGCCATCTGCGCCATGGTCATGGCAGCGGCGCCTTCGGCAGCGACAGGCGCAACTGGACTTGAGCGATTGCTTCTCATTTTTCTCATGAAACTCAGCGAATCACGGAATGCAGCGAACAACACTCACTTTAGCTACGATTGAGTCAGCGATCAATCGGAAAAATTGTGCGAAACTCCACGAGAAAACTCAAGAACACCGCAAACCTTCAAAGAACTTGCAATTCCACCAGAAACCACTGCTCTTCCCACGGATAACCAAACGAGCGAAAGAGCTCAACTCCACCGAACGAATCGCGCGAAAACAGCAGAAAAAACCTCACTTCACCGATCGAAAACCCAAACGAACGGTGAAAACGCGAATTCACCGAACGAATTTCACGCAAACAGCGAACGATGGTTGCACCAGCACACAACCACGCAGAAAACTTCGAAAACCTCCAAGAACTCACGCTGTGGATGGGAGCAAGTTTTACACGGCCCCACGGTGGGCGCCTGATGATCCTGCCTGTTGACCAGAACGCTGGAAACTGCCTCGTCAAAGGATCGACGTGTGCACCGCTTCAAACCTCCGTTCCTCTACGAGATCCACCTCAAGAACCTGCACGAGAAACAGAGCGGCGCCGCTGCGGCCGATCGCACTCCAACGCCCAAGTCAGTGACCGAATCACCAAATACTAAGAGAACAAGAACCGTGCAAATCCTCTCTCACAGTAAGCTCTATAACTCGCAAGCGTAAAGAATGTATTCTGAACGTGCGTACCTCAGAAAGTTCGTTGAGAACTCTTATATACCTGGTTACTTTCTCTCTCCTGGCAGTTACAGACTTGGACACGTGGCTCGCATCCAACTGTACACGTGCCATCATCTGGAGCCTCCTTGACTTGGGCGCTGCTTCTACTCTCGTTTTGCTAAGTTACCTATGCATGGTACTGCCCAGTACATAGCCAACTTGGGAGTGCGATCTCTACTGGAACTGGCGAGTTAGGGTGCCTTCGTACACCTTCCCTGTGGTCTCGCCGGCCGCCTTCATAATCTGCACCACCTTCATTTCTGGCGATGTGCTCCCTCTGGCGATCTCCAATCTCAAGGTCGCCTGAGTTTACATCTGGGGACTTCATCTTTAACCCGGTGATCGCCGATTCTGGTATGCTGGAGATCGGAACATGCCAACTTAATAACTGGCGACTTCACGAGCCCCCCGACTTCCTTCCTTTCTGCCAACTTGGCGCCTTGTCAACACGCCTATGCTGTAGCTTGATGCCACGTCATCACTTCCGACTACCAGGGCGGTACAGTAACGAACAACTCTTCTAGATCGGCGACGTGCCCGCTCTTTTCCAGGAATGTCATGACCATGTCGTCAACATATGCCTGCACGTTCCTCCCGAGCATAGGGGCGAGGACCTTGTCCATTAGCCTTTGGTATGTGGCCCCTGCATTCTTCAACAAGAAGGGCATCACCTTGTAGCAATAGCATGACCTTTCCGTCATGAAGGCAATCTTTTCTTCATCCATGGGGTGCATTTTGATTTGGTTGTATCCTGAGAAGGCATCCAGAAAAATGAGCAACTTGCACCCTGATGCACGGTCTACCAGGGCGTCTATACTTGGCAAAGGATAAGAATCCTTTGGGCAAGCCTTATTCAGGTCTGTGAAGTCAACACACATCCGCCATTTCCCGCTACTCTTCTTGACCAGAACGACGTTGGCGAGCCATTCTGGGTACTGGACCTCCCTGATGTGGCCTGCTGCAAGGAGTTTCTACGTCTCGTCCTTGATCGCCTGCCTCTTTTCCTCGTTGAACTTTCTCCTTCTTTGGCGGACGGGCCTGACTTGGGGATCCATTGCTAAGCGATGGCACAAGAAATCGGGGTCGATTCCCGGCATGTCTAAAGCGGACCAAGCAAATGCATCCAGGTGTCTACTTATCACCTTGGCAATTTGGTCTTGTGTCTCGCTGTCTAAGGCTTTTCCCAATTTGAATGTCTTGCCGTTGATCTTCCTCTCAAGCCATTCCTCCACCGGCTGAGGCTTCTTCTCGCTGGCGATCACCGCCCTCGCGATACCTGTCTTTCTGGCGGTCACCGGGCAACTTCTTTCTCCCTCCACCCGGGCGGCGCCCTCGGACCTCGCCTCGATATCCTCCATCGGCACATCGCCTTCGGCGGCCACCTCCAACACCGTATCCGCAACTCGCCGGTTATCCTGTGCGGGCTCCACGCCAGGGGGCGGCGTTTTGGTTACGTGGCATACAAATCTCTTGTTCTTGAGGCTGTTTTCATAGCACTTCTTCGCCTCCTTTCGGTCAAAACAGATGGTGATGATCAATCCTTCCATAGACGGTAGTTTGACCTTCATGTGCCTTGTTGAAGGCACAGCTCCTGTCCTGTTGAGCGTTGGCCTTCCCAACAGTATGTTGTATGCCGACGGAGCGTTTATGACAATATACCTGATCTTCTCTGTTTGTGAGGCCAAACCATCTGTGAACGTCGTCCTTAACTCAATATACCCCCTGACCTCCACTTGATCGCCGGCGAAACCGTACAAGCAGCCCCCATATGGCCTCAGTTGATCGGGGGATAGTTGTAACTTTTCAAAAGTCGACCAAAACATCACATCTACCGAGCTTCCTTGGTCGACCAGCACCCGGTGGACAGTCCTTCCTGCCGTGACAAGCGAGATCACAATAGGGTCGTTGTCGTGAGGCACAACGTCCCTAAGGTCTCCTTTGGTGAATGTGATGTCCATGTCGGGTGAGTGATGCTCAAAAACTTCCACCGACATCACCGACCTTGCATACTTCTTGCGCTGCGATGCAGTACACCCTCCACCTGAGAATCCACCAGCTATGGTGTGGATCTCACCGTGAATGGGCACCTCGTGCTGCTGTCCTTCATTGCCCGCCGGTTGGGGACCTGTTGATTGGCCCGCTTGCTTTTCCAGCAAGTAATCTTTCAAGAATCCATACTTGACCAACTCGGCGAGTTGGTATCCCAAAGCCAAACACGAGTTGATAGAGTGGCCAAAGCTCTTGTGGAACTCACACCACGCGTCTGGTTTTGGACCCAAAACCTTTTCCGTTGTCTTCTCAGGCACCTTCAGCCTGGCAGCAATATTCGGGATGGCGATCAGATTGGCCAACCCCATCACGAACTCATACCTTGGCGGGCGATTAGTCTCTCTGGGCCGCCCCGGCCCCTTCCCCTTATTCTTCTTAGGGTCATAAGGATGACGCATCCTTTGGTCCCTCTTCCCCGCCGCTGCCTCCATTATCCTCTGCGGCTGGATCCTCGTCTGGGCGCGCGGCTTAGCTGGGGCCACGTTTCCCCTTTTCTCGGAGACTTCGCTTTCAGCGGCGATATGAGCCACGGCACGTCACCGGATTTCAGCAAACGTGGCGGGGTGATTCCTGATAAGCGATTCACTAAAGGGTCCGGGCAACACACCCTTCTTGAAGGCATGTACAAACATTTCCTCGTCTTTACCTGGTAAGCGGACTATCTGAGCTCCGAATCTGTTCAGGAAATCCTTCAGGGACTCCCCTTGGTACTGCCTCACGTCGAACAATTCGTAAGACACCAACGGTGGTGCCTTGTTTACTATATACTGCTCAACAAACATATTGGAAAACTGTTGAAATGTGGTAATGTGGCCAGTAGGTAAACTGACGAACCAGTCCAGCGCTGTTCCACTAAGAGTGCTCATGAACACCTTACAGTAGACCGCGTCTGACCCCCCCGAGAGCATCATCTGGGTGTGAAACGTCGTGAGATGAGCCGCAGGGTCCTCCACACCGGTGAAAGACGCCTTCACCGCCACCGTATTGGCTGGGACCACCGAGTCCATGATCTCTTCAGAAAATGGCATGGGAAAGCTGCGCGGTGGGGATGGGGGTGCAGATCTGTCCCCGACCGCACGCTCCTCCCGTTCTTGAAGAGCTTTACGCAGCTCTTCGTTGACCCAGTTGAGCTCCTCATTCCTAGCTTCCGAGGCCACCAGCGCCTCATACATTCTTTCCTGTTCAGAACGTGATGCAACTACGTTCTCCTGCAGCGTCCTCATCATATCCATGACATGCGTCATAGACACAGCATCCTCATCTGTTGACGGCGCGACTGAACTAGACCTCGTTGTCCTCATCCTTTCCCAGCAAACTCACCAACTCAAAGAAACTCCAAATGAACGGTGAGAACTTCGAAAACAGACTGCGACAGCAAGCGGTTGGACAGAAAACACCAAAACTTCAGCAAACTCGAACTGTGGTTGGGAATCACCTTTTATACGGCCCCACGGTGGGCGCTAGATGATCCTACCGGTTGACCTAACGCAAGAGCGTTGCCTCGTCACGATCCTCCTCACCAGCTTGACACCACGTGCCCTCCAAGTCCACACCACAAATAGCCTCTCTGAGAACCTGAAAAACACAAGGTGGCGCCTCTGCGGCCGGTGGCGCTCCGACGCTCAAGTCAGTGACAAGAACACCTAAAAACTGAGAGAAATATATACTCTATAGAACCGTACTAAAGTGCACACAACCCTAGCAATGAGCCGTAATGAAAAACGTACCTCTGCAAATTCTGTTAAGTTTACCCTTATAGCTAGGTTTTTTCTCTCTCCAGACAGTTACGCTTTGGACGCTTGGCCCGCATCTAACCCTGCACGTGTCACCATCTGGGCTGGGGTCGCAGGTAGTGCCCAGCCCTACACGTGTCATCATCTGAGCTAGGATAACCCGAGCGTCATTTCTCTATTGAATCCAACCCCACACGTGTTATCATCTGGGTTGGAGTAACAGGTAGCATCCAACCCTACACGTGTCGTCATCTGGGTTGGGGCAACATGGACGTTATTTCTGTGTAGTAACCAGCCGCGCGGCTAAGTCCTCTACTCAAGGAGCAAGCTAGCACGCAATATGCCCTAGAACACCACCTGACAAGGCGAGTATCGGGTGCAGCAAAGTGCGCCATCTCCGTGATATCGCTTGTCGCTAGTGGCACCTTCTTCATCGTTGCGCCATGCATGTTCTAGCTGAGGAAACCTTGCCACCAACGAATGTCCACTCTGGGAATCCTGTCGCTGATGGGCAAGCTGTTCCCGTTAACCCACACGACCTTCACGCCCTGTGTTGGCACAACAACCATCTTACTGAAATTATACGCTTAAACTTACCCTTCTGAGCCTCCAGCAGCTTCAACTGAGTTTACTGGGAGATCCGGCGATGTGCTCCTCGCGGCGACGTCAGACCACCTGATCTCCCATTATCTAACACGTTGATGACACACAAACCCGGCGACAGCCGACCACGTTCATTATAGAACGCCAGTTCCATGAATCGGCGACTATGCTCACTCCTGGACCATTCGTTTCTCACTTGTCCACGTGTTCTGCTGAGCACGCCCCACACGGACACGTGCCAGGCACGTCATCACAACCGATGACCTGGTCGGTACAACTTTCAAAGGGAAATCCAACTTTGAGACTATCTTGGCATCTCAAAATTGTCTTTTTGGAGAATGAGGTTTAAGATTTAATCCACAGAGTAAGAAAAGTGGGATTTCAAATCCTTTTTCAACTGTGCCAGGAAAACAACCGATTGAAAAATCGAAACAACTGGTTGTTACATGTTTTTATTGCATGAAGAGGTGTCCCTCTGTTAGATTCTGTAAAATTAAGAAATTTTTTGAGTTAAGAAATTAAGGTGTTATGAGATGGGTTCCCAAGAATTCTGATGTTCCTAGTGATAAGGTTAACGCCAAAGGACCCACATTTGTAAAGGGACCAAATCTTGGTGCTTGATTTCATGGTTATGCAGGATTTCTAAGAGATAAGGGATTCTTGAGTCAAAAGATCAAGCTTATAAAGAGAAAAAATTCTATCTGAACTCCCAATTACAGATCTGTACCAGACTTAGTCTTCTTGGAAGTCAAGAGAATTTTCTTGATCATGAACTATGACTCATTGAGAGAACCACTTTGTCAAAAGGATAAGACTTTATGTTTATTTTTCTATTTTAAGTTTTCTCTAAATTTGGAGTATAAAAAATCTTATTGATGTCTTTATTCTTTATCTATGTAATGGTGTATGTGAAGGTTTTATTCTGATTCATCTCTGCCTGTCATTATCATTATGTGAAATGCTTTAATTGCTGTCATAGAAAAACAACCGATTGTTTTGACGAAACAACCGATTGTTTCTCCTCTGACAGCACTGCATTAAATTGATTTAATTTCTCTATGCATTCTATTTGTTGCAGATTCACTCCTCAGGAAGTTATGGTCAAAGTGCATTTATCATGGGTCTGTTTTCGTTCAGAAAGGGCGTTACATCAATCATAAATGGAATATATTTCATAATTTCTTGGAAAATTAAGAGCCTTTTATGACTAGTCAAAGTCCACTTGTGCTTTCCATGTGAAAACTGCCACTGAGTGACGTGTCACAGTGAATTCTTGGACCAAAATCTCTTTCTTGAAGACTGAAACCCACTAAAGGCCAAGGACTGGAACTACTTTTTGTGCATATATAAACTCCTATGCAGTTGTTTCTCTTCAAAAAACAACCAATTGCCACATCTCTTGCTGTTTCTCAAATCTGCCACATATCTCATTCTGTTTTCTGGTTTTTCCTTCTACCTCCATAGATTCCACATCCCCTTCATCAAAGAGGATCAAAACTAGGGAAATTAGGAGAGGAGGACGTCTTGAAGCATGGTTCTCGGGAGAAGATGAAAAGATTGAGAAATATCTACATGAGACAAATAGGAAAGTTATAAATAATCCAAAGCTCATCTCTTTCAACTGGTTGAGGGAGCAAAAGCTGGTTGAGGTTAGGAGTCTTCTCAAAGAGTAGCTGCTAAAGAGGTTCATGGAAATGTCAGGAAACATATATCCTGATCTTGTAAGGGTATTCTACACCAACCTTCAATTTGTTGGTAATAATCTTGTCTCTCATGTAAAAGGAGTTGAGATGGAAATTACACATGATGTTTGGTTTGCCATTACTGGGTTAAAGTATGCGGGACTGCGGCTTAACAAAGGAAATGTTGGTGTGGTGGAAGAATTTAACAAAATTCAGTTTTATAAAAATTGCTTGAAGAATCCTCAAGCAAAGGTAAGAAACCTTTTAGTGGGTGGACTAAAGCTAAATGAAAGGCTAATTGCCTCCATTGTTACTTGGATGCTCACACCTAGAGGGAGTAATCACTTTGTGCTTACTGAGGAGGACCTTATCTACATATATTGTATCATGAACAAGGTCAAAATCAATTGGATCCACATCATCAAGGAGCATATGCAGAAATCCATGAGATTAAGTGATTACCACTATCCATATGCTATCTTGATTTCTAAATTTCTGAATTATTTTGAAGTGGATCTTGAGGAAGAACAAACTGAAGTGGTGAAATCATCACACGAAGTGAACAATGGTTCACTTAGTAAGATGGGATTCCCCTAAATTGGTGGAAGATGGATAAACAAGGATGGAGACCAAGGTGGTTCCTCAAGTGGTGTGCAAGCTGAACATGAAGAGGAAGAACAAGTTGTTGTTTCTGAAGGTGCTAGAATTGATGCTCAAGAGAATGAACTTGCTGCTGATTTTGGTGTTGGACCAAGTGTTGGGAACATAAGAGATCACATAAGATCAATGTCTCCTTTTGAAAGGTTTATGGTAAACAAGATGGACAGCTTTGCAGAGAACCAAAGGAATCTCCATGAATTTTGTGCTACCAATTTCCAGAACTTTGATGACAGATTCTAAAGCATGGATGCACATTTTCAGAACTTGGATGAGTAGAGAGAAGCTGTGCAGAACCAGTGATTTGAGCTGCAATATGGAAAGAAAGACTAAAGATGTGTTATGCTTTTCTTGCTTTAAATTTCTGAACAATTTCTTTCTTGATTCTGTTTTATTCTTTCTTCATTCTATTTGTGAAGACAAATAGGGGGAGAAAGTGTTGGTTTATGTGTTGTGTAACCTGCTGCAAAACTCTGATCTGGAATGGTTTATATTCTGCTGTTCAACTTGTTAAATCCGTTGTTCAACATGTTAAATCTGCTGCTGCAAACACTGTTTTGACTGGTTTTTCTGCTCAGATTGGTTATGCAGAAAACTAGTTTGGGTGTCTTCATAACCTACTATTATATATGCTTTGTGCATAGATTCTGTTTTGCAGGTGCTGGTTCAAATTCAAACGTTCAACATAAGCAACCAGAGATTTGTCTTCATCAAATAGGGGGAGATTGTTGATCAAGGATGATCTTTAGCTTTGATGTTTCCAAATCCATGGTGTTTGATGGAAGGTTGGAGTTGCTGCTAGTGTGGGTGGATTCTGGGTAGATTAAAGTGTAATCCGCTCCTTGTTTGAATCTAGAACTGATTTGAATCAAAACCTTTTTGAAAAAGATTGTTTTCCAAACAAGTGGAAATGCAACATGTTGTTTTTTCGTTTCAACTGGTTGTTAGACACTTAGTGGTTTTTGAAAAGGGTTAGAAGTTGTTCGACTTGGTTGACTTTGCTGTCAAACCAATTCAATCGGTTGTTTCGAGAATTCAACCGATTGCTTTTCGAAAATCCATAACAGAATTTTGTTATGCTTTGTAAATCAGCTTTTAATGTTTTCTAACTGTTTTGGCTCCTGCTTTAAATGTGCTTAACAAACCTTTGGAGAATAAAAAGTTTGTTTTGTTAGGATCGATGGCTAGAACAAGAGGGGGGGGGTGAATTGTTTACAAAAGATTTTCACAATTACTTTGCTTAGAATGAAACTTTAACAATCAACTCTGAAAAGCAATTCAGAAAGCCAATCAAATCTCCAAACAAAAACAAATATCAGAATTATAATCGGTTAAAATAACGATTTAACCGGTTGTTTATGACAACAGAAAATATCAAACAGTTATGGAGAGAAAAGATAGAGACAATTACACACAAGGTTTATACTGGTTCACTCTATCCCAGAGCTACATCCAGTCCTCAGTCAAACCACTGAGTATTTCACAATGTAACCAATCACAGATTACAAACACACAACACAAAGAGGTGACTTTGAATGCCACAAAGCCTACTCACCCTCTTTGCACACAACCAACACCTTAAGCCAGAATCACACTGACTTTACAGGATTTTACAATAGTTTTACAGAGAGTAATATGAACAATTACAAGAAACTAAACAAGGGTAGAAAACACCTGGAATCACAGTACACTAGAAACCCTATTGATCAGATCTTGAATCACAACAAAGCTCAAAGGCAATCTTGCTAAAACTTGGTAAAACACCTTTTCAGAAACAGTTGGTAATCTTTCAAATCAATCTCAAATCAGAGTATCAAACTTTTCTTTTTTTTTTCATCAATCTTTTCACGTTTGAAAGAAGACTATTTTTATAATACTTGAGAAGCTACCGTTGAAGACAAATTTGAACAACCAAATAAGTAAAAATAGGATTTCAAAAAATTGTTATGAAAACTTACATTTAATCGGTTAAAACTACGATTTAACCAGTTGAATGGTTTTGACAGTTATACAACTAATTCAAAAAATAGTTTCAAAACACCTTTGCCAGCTAAGTGACAAACAACCGATTATCTCGAAACTTTAATCGGTTGTTTTTCCCTTGCATGGAAAAAACACTTTAATCTTTGAAACGGATTGAAATAAGCTTTGTTTAAGAATCAAGACTAATCTTACAAAGATTCTAAACCCCATAACAAAACCTAAACCTAAAACACAACACAGCCTTAGACTTCATGAGGATTTGATACATCAAAGCTTCACATCTTCAACATGTTTTACGCTCCTAAAGAACAGAGAAACATTTTTAGACATTTTGAGATTGAGAAAACAGATTTGAGTTTCCAAGATTTGCATCAAGCTTTTGGATTTTCACAAAGGAGTGGAAAAGGTTTGATGTAATCAATTTCTTTTTGGATATTGATCAGGTGTAATCCTTTCTCTATCTTTTGTATTTTTGGAATTGTTGTGTATGTGCAGAATCAGAGGGTGTTCTGATTTCTATGGTGTTGTTTGCCAAAGGAAGTGTGTGGCTTGAGGTGTTCAAGGCACTTCTTTGGTGTGTGGTGTTGTAATCTGGATTTTGATTGCATTGTAGATACCCAGTGGTGTCTGGGGATTGGATGTAGCTCTTGGGATAAGAGTGAACCATTATAAATTGCTTGTGTGCTTTTCTCTTGCCCCAAACTCATTTACATTATGCTTTTAAGTTGTTTTAAGCTCTGCTAATAAAAACAACCGATTGTTTTTCTGAATATCAACTTAAACATTTTTGTGTGTTTAATTTCTTGATTCCTTTCTCTTAATTCTGCATTGGCTTTCATTATACCTTCAAAGTTTGTGAAAATATTTCATAAACAATTCACCCTGCTCTTGTTTGAGGCCAGATATTCTAGCACAAGTGAGTGAGAAAACTTACTTAACCAACATAAAGTTTGTGAGAAGAAAGTTGGAGATAACGAGAATACGATTGTTGATTTGGATAAACAACTTAAAGAGGTCCAACAACTGCTTCATAAAGAAAAGCAGTGGTCAATTGGATTTGTGCATAGTGGACCCAATCAAACCTCTGTTGATCCAACCTCGTCTTGTCCAAGCTCAACTGGTTTTGATATTTTGAAGATTTATAAAACAATTTGTTTGTTTAAGGGTGACATGAAATGGTAAGTAAATATACTGAATGTGCAACATAAGTTATGTTAGTCATTACTTGATTTGTTGTTATTGCATGATTGATTACTCTGTGTTAAATGTTGTTGTAGTGTTATTGTCGACATAGAAAATAATATTTTGATGAGACTAGACTTGCAATCATTAAGTTCGCACTCAAGAGTTGACAACATGGTAAAAATTTACATATCGTTGTGTTTGTTGTATGTACTTATATTATTTACTTAGTTATGTTGATGTGATTCCACTAGCACAATTAGAATGATTCTTGACATTCTTAGGAATCATCTTGAGTTGGTTAAGAGCTAGGCACTTTATCATAGAAATGGATCAAGGTTCCATGAACAAGAACTCACCAAAACTAGTGCCAAAACACAAACTCATATAGAAGATCCAATTATTGTCAAATTGAACCGAACAAAAAGGCACAAAAGCTAAGCAAACTGAATTTGAATGCTAGAAATTAAATTGAACCGAACAAAAAGCTGGAAAATGAAGAAGAAAGATGAAGAACAGCAAAGCATAATGAAAGAACCGAAGCAACACAAAAATAAGCTGAAACTGCTGAACCAAAATCAACAAGGAAACAGGCTAAGACAAGGAAACAACAAAAGAAGAAAGGAAGGAGAAGAGAGTGCTCATGAAGATGGAAGAATGGTTGGATGATCACGCCACTAGAAGGATGGTTGCTCCTAGATGAGTGTGCTGCCGCCACTTGAGGACACCATGGATCCTTCAAGATGAGACTAGAGAAGAAGGCTCAAAAGCTCTCCAATGATCACTCAAAATTTGAGTATAGTTTCTTTTCTCTAAAATTCAAATCTGAATTGTACAAGCTAAGCACCTTTATTTATAGCCTAGAGGTGCTGAAAAATAGGTGGGAAAATTCAAATAAACTCATTTGAAATTCCCATAAAAAACAAGTCACATGGGAGGTGTGACCTTTTTCTACTATAACACCTCCTAAAAACTACACCTACACCACTCTCCTAAGTCACATGGACAATGTGACTTTATTTTACATTTTCACACTCCTTTATTTAATAACCACACCTCCTAAAACTCTACAAGAGTATTTCAAAGCTTGGCCTTGCCCCTCATGGGATGGACTTGGGCTCTTTGGGCTTTGGCCTTCTTGGGCTTGGGCTTGGGCTTTGGGCTTGGGCCTCATCTTTATTTTATGTCTTCTTTTAATTTTGAGAAGACTAGAAGGAAGAACTTCAAATGTGAGGGTGGATGTCCTCTTCCTCCATTAATAAAAGCCTCCTTTATTTGATTCTCATCACATGTTGAATGTGGTTGTAGGTTATGTTATTTGTAACCCGGATTGTTAAATCTGAATGAAATTGAAAAATTTGGAGGGGTAAAGCACTTTTCATTCAATCCCTTTTTTACGGTTAGTGTGGATTTAAATTTCTTGTTATTTGTTTTAAGTTTTTGGTAATAGTAATAATAGAGTTGATTGTTGTAGACTCGTGTAATTGAGAAAATCAACAAGAATGGGGGACAAATATCTTGGACCAGTTATAATTACACGTCCTTTTGTGGGAAAGGTTTATTCTCATATAAGGGAATATCGTATTGTGATTTTTAAAGTTAATATTAGTGACGTTCTATGTAAATAAATGTTGGTGTTACTTAGAATGTTGATGTTGACTTTCAATTTGCACTATTTTGTAGGTCTTTCTGCCAACAATGTACCACTAGTGGGTGTATGCACTGAATTGTTGGACAAGGCAATTGCATGTGCTGGACTCCATTGGTCATAGAATTGAAGGTTGATAGAAAATTGATAAAGCAATGGTAAATAGTTGCATGTTCTTCAATAGTTAATGAATTCATTTGGTTTGGATTTGGTTATCATTCTTGTTATATTGCATCTTGTAGGTTGATCGACTCCAGCATCTTTTAAAAATTCTTGACGACTTCTCTAGAAAGATTGATCCTCAAATTACAATGATAAAAGAAAAGGTTCCCCTACAACCGAATAGGTTAGTATTGAAAGTAATCGTGTTATTTATTATGATTTTATATGTATTTTAATTGTTTTTTACTTAATATTTTGAATTGTTGTTTAGGGTTAAAAATTTAGTTATTGTATGTAGTTATGACTGTGGCATTTTAGTTGTCAAATATATGGAGTTGTGGGATGATTCACAAAAAATGGATGGGAACAACTTTCCTGAATATACCATGACAATAGTTATTTTCATGAGTTTACACCTTTAATTTGGAGTTTGGTAATTGGAAACTAATTCCATGATGTCTTATTTTGAAAGACCCCCTATGCTTTCGCCAAGAAATGCTTTGCTCTTGGGTGTTGGAATCTGTGTTGAAAGATTTGGAAGTGAATTGTCGTTGATCATGATGACGTGAGTTTTGTTGTAATTGTACAAATTCTTTTTATTTACAAATTTGTGTGACTTATTATGATTGCACGTGAACAATATATACATTTGTTTGATGAATGGATATAATTTGAGTTTGATCTAAGTTATTTAATTCATGTATCCTTTTAATGGAATGCAAAAAATTTCAATTTTCCTTTTTGTGTAAGAAAGTATGCATTCTACAAGTGTAGTATTGTTATATATCATATTTTGGGCACAAATGTGAAGTTGTATGTTAATATATTCACTGATATTGAGATGAATAGAAACCTGCTTTTAAGACCAAGTTTGGGTTGTATGAGTGGTTAGTCATGCCCTTTGGCTTAACTAATGCTCCAAGAACCTTCATGCGACTTATGCATCATGTTTTAAGACCTTTCATTGGCAACTTTGTAATGGTCTATTTTGATGACATCCTTATCTATAACATGACCTTAGAAGACCATAAGGAGCATGTTAGGCAAGTCTTAGAAACCCTTAGGAAGGAGAAGTTGTATGCTAATCCGAAAAAATGTGTCTTCGCTAGAGACCACATAAACTTCCTGTTAGAATTAAAGGCTTTAAACAAGAGGAGGGTGAATTATTTGATGAAAGATTTTTGAAAATACTGGACAAGAACGAAGATTAATGTAGAATCATAGAAGAAGCAATCAAATCAGCCAAGAAACAATTTTTTAAAAATTGATTCCAAAAAATCAATCCGTTGTTTATTCAAATCAACCGATTGTTTTTATCAGTAATTTACAAAAACACAGATCAAACAATTTTAAAGTAATGAGGGATAGAGAGATTCACACACAATGTTTATACTCGTTCACTCTTACACCCAGACCTACATCCAGTCCTTAGAAACCTCTGGGTATTCCTCTAAGTAGTTAACAACAGATTAAAAAACACAAACACCAAAGAGGTGATCTTGAACCCTTCAAGAACACTCACCCTCTTTGATACACAAACACTACAAGTCAGCACACCCTCTGACTATAGACATCAGTACCTTACAAGTTTAGAAAATAAGAAATTAAATACAAGTAAGAACAGGAAAGATCACACCTGATTCAAAAGGATTACAATAGTTCCTATTCCACTCTCAACCAAAGCAAAACCTAAAGCAATCTTGCAATCTTGAAAAACTTTTAATCTTTTTGGTAATCTGATCTCTTTTTTCTTTAGAGCTTTAAACACCAGTTATATATTTGTACCGTCCCGTCCCCGGGCGTTGACCAAAGTCAAAGTCAAAGTCAGAGTCAACATATGGTGGGACCCCTCAAGGGGGCCCAAGGGAAGAAAGTCAACAGGTTGACCGCTTAAGGCGTCGCCAGGTGCAGGCGTCGCTACGATGAGGCGTCGCCAGGTGTAGGCATCGCCAAGTTAAGGCATCGACGGTGTCACCCTCCGATACCCATGGGTAGGAAAGACTGTGGAGGGGGCGACACCGCGAGAGGCCTCAGTACCTCATAACAGTAATAAAGAGAAGAGAAAGGTGGCTTCAAGGCCAGAGCTCTAGTACCAGTAGGGGGTAACCTGACTCGTGAAGTACCCCCGCCACCGCTGGGAGACCCTGGGACAGATATGACCCATGAGAGGGCCACGCCTAGGGGAGAACCACGTGCATGGTACGAGAGAAAGGTAGATACACTCCCAGGGCAAGTGACTAGAGGCTGGGGCGCATGAGTTGGCACCCAGAAAGTCACCCCTTTGCGCTGGATGCACTTCGAGAAAGGAGGACTTACACGATGGATTATCCCTAAGTTGGGTTACAACGTTGTAAGGCTCCCCACAGAGAATAGCGATCAAGTCAGAAGAACACGTAGCAGTAATCGCTGGAACATCAATGTTTTCTTGAAAGTTCGCTAAGGTACGCATTGATTTAGTTTACGTTTCGAACGCTTTAAAGCACTTTAAACACTTTAAATGCTTTAAATGTGCTTTAAGACGCCTTAAATGCTTGAGACGTTTAAAAGGGGCTAGAGGCATTTGAGACAAGGATCCGAGTTTTGACCTAACTCTCGCAGTTTCACACACACAAACCCTAGTTGTCTTGTTGGCGCACCCACTGTACGCACAGGCAATTAGGGTAGAAAGCACTAGTTACTCAGTTATTTGACCACCTTCAGAGCATCCATTCACGGTGTTCCGATACGGAGGTGTGTCCCTTTGATGTTTCTCGCTAGCTGACTTGATCGTCGGAGTGCAAACGGCCACGAGGGCAGGTACTCACAGACGAAGCAGAACGAAGGTGCCCTAGCTCGCGAGGACAAATCACGCACAAAGACGACCCTGGTCAACCGGCGGGAACATTTGGCGCCCACCGTGGGGCCGATTTAAAACATCAGTCCCATCACACAGTTCTTCAGTTCCAGTTTTCAGGTTACACTCTTCAAGGTTTCTCCAAGATCCACCGTTCATCGCGAACTTTGAGCAGTTGTACCAAGTGCTCTGGGTTCAGTTTGTTTGTGTTTATTGAAGTAAAATTCCCAACGTCCCTTGGAGTTGCACGACAGCTGTAAGAAGTTCCAGAAACAACAGATGATGAGATCCACAAGGCAAGGTACGACACGTGCTGAGAGTGAAGAAATGACCATGCAGCAGCTCATGGGTATGATGTAGGGGTTACAAGAAGCAATGGCAGCGTCAAAGGCTGAACAAGATCGCATGCAGGAGGATCTCGCGGTGTCTCAGGCGAGAAATGAGGAGCTCTGTCGCATGAGTGAGGAGTTGCGCCGCGGGTGGCGCAACCCCGCAGGACAACGGGACGTAGATGAGGCCGAACCTTTCATCCCACCAAGGGAGTTTTCTACGTTGTTCTCGCAGCAGATCCTGAAGACGGTGATCCCCAACACATTCATTGGGACCCAAGGTGACGTTCACAGGGATAAAGGTCCCTGAGGCGCATCTCACTGCGTTCCACACGCAGATGATGCTGGTTGGCTGCTCCGACGCCGTAAGGTGCAAGCTCTTCATGAGCACCTTGACTGGGATGGCCTTGGACTGGTTCATCAGCCTCCCAGAAGGTCATATCACGTCTTTCGCGCAGCTTTCGCAGCTATTCAGAGAGCAGTATCTAGCCAACAGGGCTCCACCCCCAGTTTCATACGACTTGTTCGACGTGAAGCAATATCAAGGCGAGACCATGAAGGAATACATAAACCGCTTTGGGGCGCAACTGGTGAAGGTTGGCACCACAGAAGAGCCCATGATCATGTACGCCTTCAGAAAGGGGGTGTGCCCCAGGTCTTTCTGCGAGTCAATCATCCGCAACCGCCCCAAGACTTTTACTGAAATAAGGCGTCGCGCGGTGGAACACATCGCCTATGAGGGTGAAGTATATGAGAAGCGCACGAGTGTTGCGCCCGGACGCCCAAGATCACAGACGCGCGCACAACCCGCAGGGTCCACAAGGCCGCAACAGGGAGGAAGAGCCAGGAGAGGAGACGCTCCTACGAGGCAAGACGCCCCCAACCCAGGGGTTGAGCAGAGGGAAACAGGCCAGCGAGGGAAGGAAATAGACCCCTGAGGCACAATTTTGTGGTGGAGCTAAAAGACCTCATCGTTGTGCCCAACATAGCTGACAGGTTGAGGCCACCGGTGAAGTCTGACAAGGTGCTGGGACCCCACAAAGAGTCATGGTGCGAGTTTCACGAGGCGTTTGGGCACCATGTCAACAACTACTTAGCGCTGGGCTATCAGTTCGATGAGCTTGTGAAGAGTGGATTCCTAAAGGATTATCTTGCTGGGTCTGCTGCGACCACGACCTTGGCGGTACAAGAGGAGGGTGAGGCGCATGAAATGGCAATCCATGGAGAGGTGCACACCATTTCTGGTGGCTTCTCTGGAGGAGGGCCCACTGCCTCTCAGCGTAAGAGGTATGTGAGGTCAGTGAATTCAGTTGCTGAGGAATTTTCGGAAGACTTGTGGGAGTCAGACCTCGTGCTCCCAAGAGCTGACCTACGTGACGCCGTCCCACATGACAATGACCCAGTGGTCATTTCGATCGTCACCACCGGAAGAAAGGTGCACAGGGTTCTCATCGACCAGGTCAATTCCGCAGATGTCATGTTTTGGTCGACCTTCAACAAGCTACAGTTGTCCCCCGACTTGTTGAGGCCCTACACCGGATGCCTGTATGGGTTCGCGGACAACCCAGTCGAGGTACGTGGCTATCTAGAGCTAAGGACAACGTTTACCAATGGAGCGACTTCACGTACAGAGAGTATTCGGTACTTAATAGTAAACGCCAATTCAGCCTACAACATCTTGTTGGGCAGACCAGCGCTGAATAGGCTAAGGGCAGTGTCCTCCACGCGCCACATGAAGATGAAACTACCAGATCTTAGTGGCAAAGTGATCGTAATCAAGTCAAATCAGGAATAGGCCCAAAAATGCTATGAAAATAGCCTGAAGACAAAGAGAGGCATGGTCATGGTGATTGAACGACCACCCGTTTTAGATTCACGAATGGAGTTAGAACCATTGGAAGAGGCGACGCCCGTGGAGTCCACGCCTGCAGGGGCGACGCCTATAGAAGATGCGCACACAAAAGGAAGATACGGTGACGCCTCGCCAATGGAAGAAGTGTACGAAGAGGCCTCGCCCATGGAAGAAGAGTCAGGGGAGGCGACGCCCGATGCATCCGATAGGGCGACGCCAATAGAAGAGGATCACATAAATGAGTCTCGTGCAGAGAGCGTGTGGGATAGGCGACCCCAAGCAGTAGACAATGTGGTGGAAAGGCAGATAGGGGGTAAGGTGTTCAAATTGGGACGCTTGTTGAACAGGAAGAACAAGATGAAGTGGCAGCAGTGATCTCACACCACTTAGATGCATTCGCGTGGACTGCTTCGGACATGCCAGGCATCGACCCAGATATTTTGTGCCACCATCTTACCATGGATGCTAAGGTTCGCCCTGTGCGACAGAGAAGGAGGAAGTTCAACGAAGAACGATGCCTCGTCGTGAAGGAAGAGACGCAGAAGTTGCTGAGTGCCGGACACATCAAGGAGATACAATACCCTGAGTGGCTGGCCAACGTAGTTCTAGTGAAGAAGGCGAATGGGAAGTGGAGGATGTGCGTCGACTTCACAGATTTGAACAAGGCGTGCCCCAAAGATTTGTACCCGCTGCCCAACATCGACGCGTTGGTGGACAGCGCCTCGGGTTGCAAGATGCTGAGTTTCTTGGATGCATTCTCAGGTTACAATCAGATCAAGATGCATCCAAGGGATGAGAGTAAAACGGCGTTCATGACGGAGACGTGCAGTTACTGTTATAAGGTGATGCCATTTGGGTTGAAGAATGCAAGCGCTACCTACCAAAGGCTAATGGACAAGGTTCTTGCACCTATGCTGGGAAGGAACGTGCAGGCCTACGTAGATGACATGGTGGTGACTTCGCACGAGAGAGGGCAGCACACAGCGGACCTGGAAGAGCTGTTTGCTACCATATCAAAGTACCGCCTCAAATTAAACCTAGAAAAGTGCGTTTTTAGCGTGGAGGCAGAAAGTTCTTGGGATTTATGCTCACTGAGAGGGGGATAGAGGCGAACCCTGACAAGTGTGCAGCTATCATCGCCATGAGGAGCCCAACCTCAGTTAAAGAAGTTCAGCAATTGACTGGGAGGATGGCAGCCCTGTCAAGGTTTGTGTCTGCTGGAGGGGAGAAGGGCCACCCCTACTTCCAGTGCCTAAAGAGGAATAACTTTTTTGCATGGACAGATGAGTGTGAAGCAACATTCCTCAAGTTGAAGGAGTACCTAGCGACGCCACTTGTGCTTTGCAAGCCACGGGCAGGCGTCCCCCTCCGATTATACTTTGTAGTAACAGAGTGGGCCATCAGCTCTGTGCTGGTCCAGGAGCAAGACCAAGTGTAGAGGCTCATCTACTTCGTAAGCAAGGCCTTGCAAGGTCCAGAGACGAGATACCAATCTCTGGAGAAGGTGGCACTAGCAGTAGTGTTCTCAGCCAGGAGGCTTCGCCATTACTTCCACAGTTTCACAGTGGTGGTGATGACGAATCTCCCCATCCAGAAAGTACTTCAGAAGCCAGATGTAGCTGGGAGGATGGTTCGCTGGGCAGTGGAGCTGTCAGAATTTGACATCTAGTATGAACCCAGGGGGTCCATCAAAGGGCAAGTCTATGCAGATTTCATGGAAGAGCTCTCACTAGCTTCATGAGGGGATTTGTGGAAGCCACGTGGGGGGAAGATCATTAGCTTCCAAGGTGATTCGCACAGGGTTTTGTTGAACCAAGTGGTGTTCAATGTTTTGAAGAATCCAAAATCCTTTGAAGGATGTTGAAGCCTCTGCTTTGCTTGGTGTTACTGTGCTGGTTTAAGCTTTGTTCTGGGGTAGTTTAATATTGTAATCCACCCTTAGATTAAATCTCAAGCAATTAGCATCTCAATCTTTATCAAAGTAAAATGTTTTTCAAACTAAGTTGAAACAACCGATTGTTTTGTCGAAACAACCGATTGTTTATACTTAGGTGTTTTGAGAAAGTTTGAAAACTGTTTTTGAATGGTGAAATCTATTAAGTAACAAAACAACCGATTGATTCGAGGAAACAATCGATTGTTTGTTTTGAAACCATAACAGAAAAACTGTTTTCTTTGACTGAGCTTTAAATGCTTTAACTGAATACGCTCCAGTCATTAAATGCTTTGACCAATTTATTTTAAATGCAATTAAGAGTTTGTTAAGATTTGATAACAAACTATATCCTTGAATATATTCTGAAAAACTGTTTTTAAGGATTAAGAATCTTGAGACAAAGTTTTGAACAAAGAGTTTTTCAAAGAGTTCTGAGATTGCTTAAGAGTTGAGAGATTGATCAAGGTGCTGGAATAGGATTCTACTTGTATTGATTTCAGATATTCATCTGTAACAAGTGTAATCTTTGTAAACTGCTGAACAATTCGTTTGTATGTTTTGCTTAGATTGGCTGTGTGTTCTTGAGGTGTTCAAGATCAGCAATCTTAGTGTGGGCCAAGGAGAGTGTGTTTCTTGAGGTTTTCAAGGTCATTCTCTTGGTTGTTGTGTAAGTGATCAAGGTGTGGTTGCTTAGTGGATTTCCTCAGGGTTTCTGAGAAGACTGGATGTAGCTCTGGTTTGGAGTGAACCAGTATAAACAACTGTGTACAATCTCTCTATCCCTAACTCTTTAATTTCAGTTTGTTTGTTGTTTGCTGGTATAAACAACCGATTGTTTCGAAGAAACAACCTATTGTTTTTTTCTAGTATTATAATTTTTGCTTGCTGTTTTGGCTAACTGAATTGCTGAATCAATTGATTTCTGAAATAAATTCATTCTAGCTTTGAAAAGTTTGCGAAAACCCCTTTAAACAATTCACCCCCCCCCCCTCTAGTTTAAAGCCATCTTTTCTAACAATTGGCATCAAGAGCTTGGTTCTTGTAAGTCATTCAAGTTGATCCTAAAATCTTTTAAAATGGCTGATAGACTATCGTTTGGGGAAGGTGCCTCAATAAACAGACCACCCTTGTTTTGTGGTTTGAATTACCAGTTTTGGAAAGTTAGAATGAAAATATTTATGGAATCTTTTGACAAAGGAATTTGGGATGCAATTGAAAATGGCCCTTTTATCCCAGAGTTTGAAAAAGATGGTTCTGTCATTGAGAAGCCATGGTCTCAATGGACTGATGCAGAAAGTAAAAAGGCCAAATTTGATTGCATTGCCAAAAATATTATAACCTCTGCTTTAAATTCTGATGAGTTTTGAGTTTTTCAGGGTCTCACAATGCAAATCATCAAAAGAAATGTGGGATACTTTGGAAGTCACTCATGAAGGAACAAATGAGGTGATAAGAGCTAGAAAGCATGCTCTCATCCAAGAGTATGAGATGTTTAGAATGCTTAAAGGTGAAACCATAGCTGAAGTGCAGAAAAGGTTTACACACATCATCAACCACCTTATGAGCCTAGACAAGACGTTTGACAAAGAAGAGCTGAATATCAAGATCTTGAAATGTCTTGATAGAGCATGGCAACCAAAGGTAACTGCCATTTCCGAATCTAAAGATCTAACATCATTAAGTGTTGCTTCTTTGTTTGGAAAGCTTAGGGAACATGAGCTAGAGATGAATAGACTCAATGTTCAAGAAAGTGAAGATAAGCACACAAGGAGCATAGCCTTGAAAGCATCCAAACATAAGGGAAAGCAAGATTCAAGTGATAATAGTGATGAGGAAAATCTTAGTTTGCTGTCAAGAAAATTCAGCAAATTTCTAAAGAGAAACCGCAACAAAGACAACAACAAGGATAGGTATGGAAACAAGAAACCCAATGAATTTAATTCAAATAACTATACTTGTTTTGGTTGTGGTGAGCAAGGTCACATAAAGGCAGATTGTCCCAAAAAGAGCACAGAGAAAAAGACAAGCTACAAGGAGAAGAAAGGCAAGACAAAAAGAGCCTACATAGCTTGGGATGAAAATGAGGTGTCATCATCAAGTTCTTCATCAAGTGAAGATGAAAAATCCAACATATGCTTAGTAGCTGAGGATGATGATGATTCTTGTAGTTCAAGTGACGTAAGTTCATGTGCTTCCTTAAATGAACAAAACTATAGTGAATTACTTGAAGCTTTTCAAGAAACACATGATGAAGCTAATAGATTGGTTCTTTCTAACAACCAATTGAAAGATCTTAACAGTGGGCTTGAAAAGAAAGTTAAATCACTTGAAGAGGATCTGAGAAAAGCAAAAAGTGATTTTGAAAAACTGGAAAATCATTTTAAAAATGCCTCTTGCAAGTGTGATACTCTCATTTGCACAAATTTTGAAAATCTTGAGAAAAAGGTTCACTATCTTGTTGAAACTGTGGACAAGCTTTCAAAAGGGAAATCAAACTTTGAGAATGTCTAGGCATCTCAAAGCTGTGTTTTTGGAAAGGCTGGTTTAGGCTTCAATCCACAGAACAAGCAAGATAGGTTTTCAAAAAGTTTTTTAAGAAAATCAGAAAAACAACCGATTGTTAAGACGAAACAACCGGTTGTTACATGCTTTTACTGCATGAAGAAAGGCCACTCTGTTAGATTCTGTAAAATTTGAAAATATTGTGTTCCTAAAGGTCTTATGAAATGGATTCCTAAGGGATGTGATGTTTCTAACAGCAAAGAAAAGCCAAAAGGATCCAAATTTGTAAGGGGACCAAATCTTGCAACTTGAATTTGTTTATGCAGGAAAAATGAAGAGAAAAAGAAGAACTGAGCCATCTAATCAAGCTGTTGAAGAAAAAGGCAGTCATTGAAGTTGTATCAATGCTATGAAAAAGGTCAAAACAGTGAAAAGAAGTTTTCTTGATCAACAAGCAATTGGCTCATTGAAGAAACAACACAAGGATAAGACCTTCCTTTATTGGTTCTCAATTTCTGTTTCAAAGTTCTTTCTTATGATTAATTTTCTTTTAATCAATGTCATGTGCTTTAATCTGTTTCTGTTTATGGTTAAAAATTTCAAAATCAAGTTTTTAACTGCTGCAGAAAAACAAATGATTGTTTCTTCGAAACAACCGATTGTTTTGAGTCTGATAGCACTGTGAAGAAATTGATTTAATTTCTTTTTGAAATTCTATCCGTTGCAGATCAATTTCAAAGGGAGAATCTTGGTCAAAGGATCTGTGTTGAAAACTGATCATGATCAGAAAGAAGTTACAACAAGTCATAAAGGAATATGTTCCAAAATCTTGGAAATTCAAGAGCCTTAATGACTAGTCAAAGATCACATGTGAAGACCATGTGATTTTCAGCTTTTTCTGACATTTTCTGTGCAGAACAGAGTCAAGTCATCTCTCTGAAAATCAGGTACCCATTGAATGAAATTAAATTCAAATTGATTCTCTTACTGCTATAAAATCAGGTGCAGATTTCTTCCAACAAGAACAACCAATTGCAACATCTCTTGCAATATCTCTTGCACCATCTCTTGCAAAAAATTCTGTGAAGTGAGTTTTCGTCTCTGCTGTCATGGAATCAACCCCTCCCACCTCTAAAAGAGTCAAAACCAGAGCTGTAAGGTCTGGAGGAAGGCTTGGAAGCTGGTTTTCTGGTGACACCAATCTCATTGAGAAGTATAGGTATGAAACAAGTGTCAAGAAGATAAACAACCCCAAGGTTGTGTGATTTGATTGGCTGAAAAGTCAAAAGCTTGACAAAGTGAGGAGGCTTCTCAAGGACCAATCACTCAGAAAATTTCTGGAGCTAAAAGGGAACATCTATCCAGATTTGGTGAGGGTATTCTACACCAACTTGAAGTTTGAGGGAAACAATCTAGTTTCTCGTGTGAAAGGTGTGGAAATGGAGATAACTCATGAGGTTTGGGCTGCTGTTGCTGGGTTTAAGTTCTCTGGTCTAAGAATCAACAAGGGAAACCTTGGTGTGGTGGAAGATTTTAACAAAATCCAGTTCTACAAAAGTTGCTTGAAGAACAATCAATCTCAAGTTAGCACATGCTCAGTTGGAGGTTTGAAGCTTGATGAGAGGTTGCTTGCTCTCATTGTAACTTGGATTCTAACTCCAAGGGGGAGTAATCACTTTGTGTTGACTGAAGAAGATCTGGTTTACATCTTCTGCATCACCAAGAAAGTGAAGATCAATTGGATTCACATAATCAAAGAACATATGCAAAAAGCCATGAGGTTAGGCGATTACCATTATCCCTATGCTGTTTTAATATCTAAGTTTCTACTCTATTTTGAAGTTAATCTTGAAGATGAAACTTCTGAGCTGGTCAAGTCAACTCAAGAGTTAAACAGTGGATCACTCAACAAGATGGGCTTTACAAAAGTAGGTGGAAAGTGGATAAGTAAGGATGGTGATCATGGTGCTGCTCATCTTGAACAAGATGAACCTGCTGATATGGATGTTCAACATGAAGATCCAGCTGGAGATTTTCAAGATGCAGGGCCTAGTGCTGCTGATGAATATCAAAGAGAAAGAATGTCAACCATGTCATCTTTTGAAAGACAAATGATGGATAGGCTAGATAGCTTTGCTGAAAATCAAAGAAGCCTTCATGATCTGTGTGTTAGTAATTTTCAAAGGATTGACACAAGGTTTGACAACATGGATACAAGGTTTATGACTCTGGACGAACAGATTGAAGCTGTCCAGAATCAAATCTTTGATCTTCAGTTTGCTGATGAAGAAGAATGAAGGAAAAACAACCGATTAGTCAACAAAACAATCGATTGTTTTTGGGCTGATCTTTTCTGGTTTTAAAATTTCTTTCCTTCTGCTGTTGCTGGTTTATTCTGATGTAATGGAAACAATATCTTGTTTTACCTCTTATCTTTGTCTATTTGTGAAGACAAATAGGGGGAGATATATGCTGTGTTTGTGTTTCCAGTTTGTTTAAATATCTCTGTTTTTCATATTGTTAAAAACAGTTTGGGTAACATGTATTTTGTTTCTGATATTAACTATTTTAAGCTTTAAATGTTTATCTGTATGCTAACAGAATATCAGAAGTTCAATGTATTGCTCAAAGTTCTATTGCAGGAACTGCTTTAGATTTAATCAGTACAACACAAGCACCAGGGATTTGTCTTCATCAAATAGGGGGAGATTGTTGAATCAAGTGGTGTTCAATGTTTTGAAGAATCCAAATCCTTTGAAGGATGTTGAAGCCTCTGCTTTGCTTGGTGGTGTTGTGCTGGTTTAAGCTTTGTTCTGGGGTAGTTTAATATTGTAATCCACCCTTAGATTAAATCTCAAGCAATTAGCATCTCAATCTTTATCAAAGTAAAATGTTTTTAAAACTAAGTTGAAACAACCGATTGTTTTGTCGAAACAACCGATTGTTTATACTTAGGTGTTTTGAGAAAGTTTGAAAACTGTTTTTGAATGGTGAAATCTGTTAAGTAACAAAACAACCGATTGATTCAAGGAAACAATCGATTGTTTGTTTTGAAACCATAACAGAAAAATTGTTTTCTTTGACTGAGCTTTAAATGCTTTAACTGAATACGCTCCAGTCATTAAATGCTTTGACCAATCTATTTTAAATGCAATTAAGAGTTTGTTAAGATTTGATAACAAACTATATCCTTGAATATATTCTGAAAAACTGTTTTTAAGGATTAAGAATCTTGAGACAAAGTTTTGAACAAAGAGTTTTTCAAAGAGTTCTGAGATTGCTTAAGAGTTGAGAGATTGATCAAGGTGCTGGAATAAGGTTATACTTGTATTGATTTCAGATATTCATCTGTAAGAAGTGTAATCTTTGTAAACTGTTGAACAATTCGTTTGTATGTTTTGCTGAGATTGGTTGTGTGTTCTTGAGGTGTTCAAGATCAGCAATTTTAGTGTGGGCCATGGAGAGTGTGTTTCTTGAGGTTTTCAAGGTCATTCTCTTGGTTGTTGTGTAAGTGATCAAGGTGTGGTTGCTTAGTGGATATCCTCAGGGTTCCTGAGAAGACTGGATGTAGCTCTGGTTTGGAGTGAACCAGTATAAGCAACTGTGTACAATCTCTCTATCCCTAACTCTTTAATTTCAGTTTGTTTGTTGTTTGCTGGTATAAACAACCGATTGTTTCGAAGAAACAACCTATTGTTTTTTTCTAGTATTACAATTTTTGCTTGCTGTTTTGGCTAACTGAATTGCTGAATCAATTGGTTTCTGAAATAAATTCATTCTAGCTTTGAAAAGTTTGTGAAAACCCCTTTAAACAATTCACCCCCCTCTAGTTTAAAGCCATCTTTTCTAATAGTTTTATTGGCCATCAGTGAGGGAAGATTGTGTAAGATACGCCCAGCGATGCAAGCAATGCCAGATGCATGCAGACTGGCATAAGGCACCTCCAGAGGAGCTGAGATCGATCTGCAGGCCATGGCTCTTCCACACATGGGGAATTGATATTCTGGGGCCTTTCCCTCTGGCGACAAGGAACATGAAGTATTTGATAGTCGCCATCGAGTACTTCACGAAGTGGATAGAGGCAGAACCAGTGCCACAGATCACTGCGCACAAGGTACAACACTTTGTTTGGAAGAACATTGTGTGTCATTTCGGGGTGCCGAGGCGTCTCATCTCAGATAATGGCACTCAGTTTGTGAGCCAACAGTTGTGGAAGCTGTGTGCAGAAGTGGGAATCAAGCAGGTGTTCGCATCAGTCGGACACCCCCGGAAGAATGGGCAGGTCGAGTCAGCGAATAGAGTTTTGCTGAGGGGATTGAAGCGAAGGCTTGAGAAGGCTAAAGGGGCGTGGGCAGAAGAAGTACCAAGAATAGTGTGGGCTTACCACACCACGCCTCAATCCTGCACCATGGAGACGCCTTTTAGCCTAGTATACTGATCCGATCGGTCATCGGTAGTCGATGACGTCAGCATCAGAGAACCACGTGGACCACTCGCAGGGTGACACGTGGACCAGGTGGCAGAGAGGTCGGGGGGACGATCGCCAAGAGAGGTGATTGGTGGTCAGTAACCAAGTTACCACCGACAAATCAGGCGGCAGAGAGGTCGGGGGATAGATCACCCAGAATGGTGATCGGTGGTCAGTAGCCAAGTGGCCACCAGCAGACCAGTTCCCAGACTCGCGCCTGGAGGCAGAGCGCGAGAAGCGAATAAACACTGATCAGTCATCGGGTGTATTGTCATCGGGGTCTCGTGTTACACGTAGTTAAACTGGGACTGAGGTTCCCAGCAAGAGCGTTACGCATGGATCTCGCATGAGCACACCTCAGGGAATCATGCACGAGAGTGGCCTGGGGGAACTAGTAAGCCAGTCAGTGATTGGTGATTCCCTCAACCCATTACGTGCGTGGCATCGTGAAGGGTAAGTCGCCTACGCAGAGAGCAACGTTTGGTGAGTGTGCCTAGACCAGCCACACCCGACGTTCTCCTAAGAGTATGCGATTTACCCAGATAAGAGAAACATCCTGAGTTACTCCGCAAGGGCGTAACTTAGGCACACAAAGAGAGGGGCTAGAGCCCTTCCAGTAAGTGACACGTGTGTGGTTAGATGTGAGTTGCAGGCCTCCACGTGTCATCATCTGAGAGGGGTGCGGTCCAGACAAAAGAGCACTCCGTACCACTGAAGGTACAGACAGGTGCAGCCAAGCGCAGAGACGCGCAGACATGCACAGACTCTCACGCTCCCCACTGCTGATTCTGAAGGTACGCTTTCTCTGAAAAGCATAACAGGGTTCTGACACATGCCAGAAAAGCATAACAGAATTCTGTTATGCCCAGAAGCAGGGAAAGAGAGATAAAAGAGAGAATCAGGGGGAGAGTGAGGGAGACGAAAAACAGAGTGCAAGAGTTTTTCACACACACATTACTAGTTTTCTAGTCTTTGGTGGTTCTGTGGACTAACTTGATCGTCGGAGTGCAAACGGCCGCTAGAGGTGCCGTCTGTGTGTTTTGCAGGTCACGTTTGGAGAAGCAAGAGAAGGTCCTGAGGGTGATTCTGCAGAAGACGCAGTCGCGTAGACAGGGCAGAGAGTGCTACGAAGCGATTCCTCCACGTTCGAGTTGCCGGCAGGATCATATACGGGTCAGATGCCATGATCCCAGTAGAGATCCATGAGAGCTCCCCACGTTTCCTAAGCTTTGTGGTCGAAGAATCCAACGAAGAGAGGAAGATGAATCTAGACCTGTTAGACGAGGCCAGAGAGGAAGCAAGGATAAAGGCTGAAGCCGTGAAGAGAAGAGTAGAGCATCAGTACAACTCTAAGGTGAAGCTGCGGCAGTTCCAAGTTGGCGACCTGGTCATGAGGAAGACTCATCCTTACGAGTTGGAGAACAAGTTGTCTCCCAAATGGACCGGACCCTTCAGAGTAACCGAAGCCAAGGGAAATGGTTCGTACAATCTAGAGACTTTAGAAGGAGGACCCATTCCATGCAGTTGGAATGCGGCTAATTTAAAATTTTATTTCAGTTGAAAGTTATGTTTGAAAGTTATGAAACACACAATTGTAAAGGGGACACTTTTTTTCCCTTTCGGGGGTTTTAATGAGGTCACCCAGGTAAAAAAAAAAAAAAAGTTCAAGTAAAGCTTTGTTTCAGTTTTTCCCTCCCACACGATGTAAGAGCAAAGATTAAGAAATAAAAGACAAAGATTCAAAGAGTGGCCAAGAAGAGGCGTCGCCAAAATAAGGCGTCACCCAGACAAGGAGTCGCCAAGGAGAGGCGTCGCCAAGATGAGGCGTTGCCAAGAGTAGGCGTCGCCAGGCGTAGGCTTCGCCAAGTTGAGACATTGCTAGATAAGGGAGCTAGCGTCAAAGTCAGAGCAAGTGAAGGGAGCACATACTCGTGTGCAGAGATCAACCCATTGGCAAGGTACATTGAGTATAAGTTAAAATCTGGGTGTCTAGTCCCTGAGCAGGAGTTAAGGTATTCCTTCTGGACGGCCCCTCCTCAGGTATGAATAGCTAGCCCCGGTGTCTGGTGTTTAGACACCTCGCAAGGAAGTGGCGGGGGGCGTTTCCTTCGAGTGTGGACATCAGGCAGTAAGAAGTTTGGGAGCAGTGGAGAACCAGGTCACTTGGTGCAGATACACGCAGCTGAGGAGAAGTGCCATCCTTCGGGAAACTTTCTCCTTGGGCGTAATCGCCAAAACCTCCGGTCATCTTGGTGTTTAGACACACCAGGGACGATACGGCGATGCTTACAGCACGCCTCTCCCTGGGCGTGGGCACAAAGAACACTGATCGCCTTGGTGTTTTCAGACACGCTGGGGACGAAACGGCACTACCCCCGGGTGGGCCTCTCCTCAGGCGTGGGCACCAAGCGCGCAGAGATAAGGGCTAACTTGCCTTGGTGTTTAGACACCCTGTGGACGATACGACGCTGTTGTAATAGGCCTCTCCACGGGCGTGGGCATCAAAGCGTGACTTTGTCCCAAGTGTTTAGACACGCTGAGGACGATACAACCTGGCGTTCAACAGGTCTCTCCTCGAGCGTGGACACACAGTACATAACAGATAAGCCCTCCTCGCCCTTGAGCGACATCGAGGCCCCAGAAGAACAGATAAGTCCTCCTCGCCCTCAAGCGACGTCGAGGCCATAGAAGAGATCAAGTTCTCCCTCGCCCTCGAGCAATGTAGAGGCCAGAAAAGAAGATGAGACCCTTTTCTCATCTTAAGCGATGATAGAGCTAGCGATGCCCTTGGCAGTAAGTGCCTAGGGACTCAAGGCAAGTAAGTAAAGAGCAAGTTGAAAGCGTTTATGAGTCCAGAAGGCAAGAGAAAGTCAAAGAGCAAGAAGAGGAAGAAGCATAAAAACACGAGTTACCAAAGATAAGAGAGTAAGAGAAGCTAAAAGACTCACGAGAAGGCAAAGACAAAGTTCGAATAGGCATTTAAGCAAAATCAAGAGTTGTAATTACAGATAGGTACAAATAATGTTTGTCGCGATTACAAAAAAAGGCTATTCCTCAAAGGCCTCCAAGGGCACAATTTTGTCGTCGACAACTTCATTCAGAGGGCTGCACCCGAAGACGTTGATACCGGGGTTAGCACAGGCCGCTTGGACAAGAGCCTCTACGAACCCATCGGCGAACCCAATGACAGCCTCCTCGTTCAGCTTTACCTCTGCCACCTTGAAGTTCTCGGCCTGAGTGGCCATTTCTTGGTCTTTGGCAGCCAAGGCAGCAATCAGTTCCTGAACCTGGGCCTAAAGTTTGGTGTTTTCAGTGGTCAGTTGAGCACATTCATTGGTCTTTTCCTCGAGCACAGCTTCGGTTTTCCCCAGTGTTTGCTCCCGATCAATGCACTGGTTCTCAAGTTTCTTCTGTTGCGCCTCGGAGGTCTTGGCTGCCTCCTCAAGATCGGCGATTTTCACGCGAAGAGGTACCACTTGATCGAGGAGCTCAGCATTAGCTCGCGCCACCTCGTGCAGTCGTTTGTTGGCCTCCTCCTTCGTCTTCTGTTCCACCCTCAGGGAAGTTTTGTAGGCCTCTTCTTGGTGCTCCCAGCGGCTGGCCAAGATTTCCATCTCTTCTTTCTGAGAGGCAGCTTCTTTTTTCAGAGCCTAGAGGGTGGAAGCCTCGATCGCCCTAGCCTTCGCCTGCTCCCGCCAGGTGCTGGCGCAGGCCATGAAGGCGCCCGTGTAATAGAACATGCTTTCCTTCTGGGGCCCTTCAGCTTGGCCGCGCGGAGCCATGCTACCCAGGAAACCCCTCAGCGAATCTTGCATTGGGAGGGGGAGTTCTGGGGCAGGTGGTGGAACAGAAGTGGGCTCGGGCTCATTCCCACCCTCCAAGGCCATTGGTTGAGGGGGTGAGTTGGCACTAGGAGGGTTGTCCCTAAGGGATTCAGCTTCGAAGGAGGAAGATGTGGCGGAGGTCGCAGCTTGAGGAGCAGCTCGAGTGGTCCTTCTCCTTTTAAAGAGTTGCCCTCCAGTAGAGTCCTCCTCGTCATTAGAGGGTACCACTACCACCCGTTTACCCTTGTCAAGGAGGGCTGGTTCAGCGGAAGCCCCAGCCAAGGCGAAAGGAACAACTGCTATAGGAGCAGGTGAGCTTGGAGGATGGTTAGGAGAAGGGGGGTTTGGAGGAGATGCTGTTGTGGGGGGAAGGTGTTGAGGGCAAGGGTTGGGAGAAGTAGGAGCGGTCGCAGAAGTTGGAGGTGTGGAATCTCCAACCCCTTGTGAGGAAGCCCCGCCCTTAGACTTCAGAATATGAGCAATCCTCAACCTTCATTGCTTGTCCATCTTTGAACCTGCACCAAGAAGATAAATGCAGTAGGGGTTAGGCACAAGTTAAGTACTATACAAAGAAAGCATATAAGTCATACACTAAGTAAGAACAAGCAAGGGCAGTGAATAGAAGGTTATAAGGGAGGCTCTTATACTTATGTATTTCGCGAAGGCCTCGGCGTTGTACTCAAGGCTTATCAGGGTAGAGGTGTTGAAGGCCCCACGCTGGCAAGAATTTGGCAAGCCTCTCGATCGGTCGAGGGCAGCTCGTCAAGGGATTTGGGCTTCGTGTGCTTCACTTCCTTCACCCAGTACAAGGGGAAGCCGTCAAGGGCGGTGGGGTCGAAGTCCGAGCAGCACACTTTGAAGAATTTGCCCTTCCACCCCTTGAAGGACTGTTGAAATAACGTCAGGAGGACCCTTCCAGATATGCCGCTAAGGCTCACCCATAGGCTTTTCCCCTGCTTCTTCACTTCGAAGAAATGAAGAAAGATGTCGACAGAGGGGGCATGTCCGAAAAACCCACACAGGATGTCAAACGCTTTGACAAAGGCCCAGCCGTTGCGGTGTAGCTGGGCTGGGGCGACGTTGATTTCGGTCAATAGTTCCCTTTCGAACCTAGAGAAGGGCAGGCGCATCCCTATGCGTTTGAAGACCACCTGGTAAAAGTAGAAGAAGGGGACTCCATTGTTGGCCCGTTCGTCCCCACATACAGGCTCCCCTAGGGTACAAGGGAGCACTGCTATGTCTTCGTCGTGCCTTTTCGCGAAGACGCGATGGTCGTAGACATTCGATTCTCCGACATGATCCCTCCAGGCCTCGTGGAGACCACGCACGAGTACTCGTCGAGCAGCTCGTCGGGAGCCCAAGGGTAAAGGGCCCTATAATTGACTTTTGGGGGTGGAGGGTTGGACGTCGTTTTTGTACGCGCCATAGTTTGATGAGAAAACTGAAGAAGGAAGAAAGGAAAAAGGTTTAGCAGATGGGGTTAAGGCAGAAAGGGGAAGAGAAACCCTAGGAAAACTCTACCCACGCGAGAAATCCGGAAAAGAGGGAAGAACGAAGAAATATGGAGGAAAGGGGAAGGACACAGAAATGCAGAAGATCTGAACAGTCCGAGGCAGTTATAAGAAGAATACAGTAAAGAGAAGGGGCCATTGAAGGAGAAAAATCATACCTTTTGAATATTTGATTGGATGAAGGTTGGAAGCGCGAAAGAGAGAGCGAAGGATGCAGAGGAAGTTTGGGAAGATGAACAGTAGAGGGAATGCGAAGAGTGAATGAAACAGTGGTTTGAAGCGCGCGTTTTTGAAAGATGTAACGTTAACTTGAAGCGCTAACGACACTCATCCCCAACCATAGGATTGTGCCACTTGTCGAGAGATTAGCGCGCAACTTAAAACGTCACATCTTCAGCGCAGAGAATGTCGCGTCAGACGCACAGAGAGCGTCACGTCAACTGATCAAAGGAATGTCACATCAGCAGGAATGCCACGTGGATGCTAGGGCGAGGCCTTAGTCTTTTTGCTGAAACAAGTGTCAGCTCAAAGTCAAAGTCAAAGGGCGGGGCTTGTGTACCGTCCCGTCCCCGGGCGTTGACCAAAGTCAAAGTCAACATATGGTGGGACCCCTCAAGGGGGCCCAAGGGAAGAAAGTCAACAGGTTGACCGCTTAAGGCGTCGCCAGGTGTAGGCGTCGCCAAGATGAGGCGTCGCCAAGTTAAGGCGTCGCCAAGTTAAGGCATCGACGATGTCACCCCCCGATACCGATGGGTAGGAAAGACCGTGGTGGGGGTGACACCGCGAGAGGCCTCAGTACCTCAGAACAATAATAAAGAGAAGAGAAAGGTGGCTCAAAGCCATAGTTCTAATACCAGTAGGGGGTAACCTGACTCGTGAAGTACCCACGCCATCACTGGGAGACCCTAGGACAGATACGACCCATGAGAGGGCCACGCCCAGGGGAGAATCACGTGCATGGTATGAGAGAAAGGTAGATACACTCTCAGGGCGAGTGACTAGAGGCTGGGGCGCATGAGTTGGCACCCAGAAAGTCACCCCTTTGCGCTAGATGCACTTCGAGAAAGGAGGACTTACACGATGGATTATCCCTAAGTTGGGTTACAACGCTGTAAGGCTCCCCATAGAGAATAGCGATCAAGTCAGAAGAACACGTAGCAGTAATCACTGGAACATAAATGTTTTCCTGAAAGTTCGCTAAGGTACGCATTGATTTAGTTTACGTTTCGAACGCTTTAAATGCTTTAAACGTTTTAAACGCGATGAACGTTTTTATACGCTTTAAACGTGCTTTAAGACGCCTTAAATGCTTGAGACGTTTAAAAGGGGCTAGAGGCATTTGAGACAAGGATCCAAGTTTTGACCTAATTCTCGCAGTTTCACACACACAAGCCCTAGTTGTCTTGTTGACGCACCCACTGTACGCACAAGCAATTAGGGCAAAAAGCACTAGTTACTCAGTTATTTGACCACCTTCAGAGCATCCATTCACGGTGTTCCGATACGGAGGTGTGTCCCTTTGATGTTTCTCGCTAGTTGACTTGATCGTCGAAGTGCAAACGGCCGCGAGGGCGCCCTTTTGTCCACTTCTTTTCAGGTACTCACAGACGGAGCAGAACGAAGGTGCCCTAGCTCGCGAGGACAAATCACACACAAAGACGACCCTGGTCAACCGGCGGGAACAATATCCTAAAACACAGTCGTTTTAGACTTTCGATAAGTGGCCAAAACAGATTTACCAAACTTAATCAATTATGTTAAGATTTTTAAAAAATAATCGATTGAAAGCTCGATTCAACCGATTGAATTGGCCTTGACTATGAGGTGAGCCAATTTCAGCCTTTTCAAATCCTTTTCAAAACCACCAAAGTGTAAAACAATAGATTGAAACGATAAATTAACAAGTTATTTTTCACAACTTTGAAAATCACTTTTCTTTTGAAAGAACTTGATTGATTCAGTTTTGGATTAAGCTAAGAGTGAATTGACAAATTCTAATCTACCCAGAACCCATACCTACAAGCAGCAACCCAGTCTTCAAGCAATCTTCATGGATTTCGAGACATCAAAACTTTAAGTTCAATAATCTCCCCCTATTTGATGAAGACAAATGCCTGGTTTGCTTGGGATGTTCTGTTTGAATTTGACAATACCTGCAAAACATAAAATGTGCATGTACCAGAGGTAATCATTTCCAGATATCATTAGCATCACAAAACTAGTTTTCACTTAGTGATTCTTATAAAGAAAATCAGTAAAATCAGTGTGAAAACTAGTGAAAGCAAGGTGCAAATCAAAGTTTATGCAACAATTTAATCAGAGTAAAGCAGCAACTAACTAATCCATATAAACCAGTTTTAAAGCAAGATATGTAACATATATTAGCATAATACAAACCATATACTTCTCCCCCTATTTCTCTTCACAAATAGAATAAAAGGAGGGATAAAAACAACATTAAAAAGAGAGAAAAAAAATTGTTCAGATGATAAACCAGAAATTGAAAGAAAGCATAAAATTTTCTTCAATCTTCTTGGCCATATTGTTGCTCAAATAGTTGATTCTGCACTATTTTGAAGTGGATCTGGAAGAAAAGCGATATGAAATTGTCAAAACCTCAAGTGAAATAAAAAATGGCTTCATAAGCAAGATGGGATTCACCAAAGTTGGTGGAAGATGGGTGAGCAAAGATGGGGACCAAGATGGCTCATCAAGTGGAGCTCACATTGAAGAAGAGAATGAAGGGCAAGTTGCTGCTACTAGTAATGAACCTGCTCGTGCCTATGAAGTTGGTCCAAGCGATGTAAACATGGAAGAACGAATGACATCCATTTCTCCATTTGAAAGGCTTGTGGTGAATAGGTTGGACAAATTTGCACACGATCAAAGACCAAACTTTGCACATTCATGGGTTTAGCGTTTAGGGTTCAAAGCTTGGATGAGCATATTGAAGTTGTGCAGAATCGGCTATTTGAGCTGCAATATGCCCAAGAAGATTGAAGAAAAGTTTAAGCTTTCTTTCTATTTCTGGTTTATCATCTGATTTTCTCTCTCTCTCTTTTTAATGCTATTTTTATCCCTCCTTGAGTCTATTTGTGAAGACAAATAGGGCGAGAAGTTTATGGTTTGTAATGTGCTTATATTCTACTTTAAAACTTGGTTTATATGCTGCTTTATTCTAATATGCAAACTGCTGCATGAACTCTAATTTGCACTTTGCTTTCACTAGTTTTCACACTTATTTTGCTGATTTTCCTTACGGGAATCACTGAGTGAAATTTTTTTTGGGGTGCTAATGATATATGGAAATGATTACTTATGGTACATGAACATTTTTTGTTTTGTAGGTATTGTCAAATTTAAACAAAACATCCCAAGCAAATCATGGATTTTTTTCTTCATCAAATAAAGGGAGATTGTTGAAGTTGAAGCTTTAATGTCCATGATTATGAGAGGTTAAGTAATTTCTACTTGTCTCATGATTATGAAAGAGGGAAGATTGACAAAACTCTCTTTATTAAAAAGACAAATTTTGCCATTATTTTAGTCCAAATATATATTGATGACATTATTTTTTAGGCTACTACTGCTAACTTGTGTGAATAATTTGTGGCAGCTATGTAGTGAGAATTCGAAATGTTAATGATGGGAGAGTTATCCTTCTTCTTGGGACTGCAGGTCAAGCAATCAAAGGATGGCACCTTTCTAAGTCATTCCAAGTATTGCAAAGAGATCCTAAAAAAGTTTGAAATGGAGAAGTGTAAAAAGGCAACTACACCATTGTCCATAAGCTGCTACATGGATGCTGATGCTACTGGAACAACAGTAGTTCAAGCCAAATACAGGGGTTTGATTGGCTCTTTGCTCTATCTTATAGCCAACAGGCCAGACATTATGTTTACAGTATGCCTCTGTGCTAGATTCCAGTCAAATCCAAAAGAATCACACCTTAAAGTTGCCAAAAGAATTTTGAAGTATCTAAAGCTCAAGTGGACATGGAGGCCAATCATCAAGAGCAAGAAGAGGTGGAGGCTCAAATGGAGGACGCCCATGGAGGTCAAAGCCCACCTCAAAGGCTTACAAGAAGCATGTTCAAAGCTTTAGGAGCTATGGGACGTTTATTTTCTCTTTTTGTAATTTCTTTGGTTGAAGGTGCTTAGAGGAAAACATTAGAAACCTCTATTGTTAAAGCATCTTTTAGTCTTTAGTTAGGAGTCTTAGGAAGGGGGGTGCGTTAGTAGATAGGTGTAGGAGTAAATCAGGAGGTGCCAAAGTGAGAGAAGAGATCACACCTTCCTCATGACTTGGTTTAGGCGCCACTTTCATTTGAATTTGGGGGGAGTTTTTGAATTTATTTAGCTTGCATTTCAGCACCTCTAGACTATAAATTAAGGTGCTGCCCTTGCACATTTCAGATTTGAATTTAGACTAAAGAAACTATACTCAATTTTTGAGAGAGCATTGGAGAGCTTTGTGCCTTCTTCACTAGTCTTATCTTGATGGTTCCATGGTTACCTCAAGTGGCGGCTTGCACACTTATCTTGGATTCTCCATCCTCCTAGTGGCGTGATCATCCAACCATTCCTCCATCTTCATGAGCTTTCTCTTCTCCTCCCTTCCTTCTCTTTCTATATTCATGTATTAGCTTGTGTTCCTTGTCTTTTGGTTCGGCATTTTCATTTTCCAGCTGTTGTTCTTGTTCTATTTTGATTTTGGTTCGGTTCCTTTTAATTTTTCCAGCACTTCTAATTTAGTTTTCTTATCTTTTGTTCGGTACATTTCAATTCTAAGCCTTTCTATTCGATGCAATTGCTTTTCCTCTCATTTTAATCGGTTCAATTTGACAATAATTGGAACTTCCATATGAGTTTGTGTTTTGGCACTAGTTTTGGTGAGTTCTTGTTCATAGAACCTTGATCCAATTCTATGATAAAGTGCCTATCTCATAACCAACTCAAGATGATTCCTAACAATGTCAAGATTCATTCTAATGGTGCTAGTGGAATCACATCATGTGGTATCAAGAGTTTAGGTGTGTTCTTGTTTAATTGTTGAGTTGTGTAGCACTTTATTTCAAGAGCTCTTTTAATTTCTTGCAATTTTTGGTTCTGTTTTTAGGCTTATTTGAGTTTGCTTGCTGTTTTAGTTCTTTTGCCTATCATATGTTTGAGTATTTTCCTTTTTGAATCCATACAAGTTTTGTCTTAGTCTTGTTTTTCCATAATTGTCATCACTTCTTGTAGTACTTTTATTGCTTTTGTTGTTTCTTGCTTTAGTGTCATATAATTTTCTGAGTTTGATATTTGATCCTTTGTGCATTTTCTGTTTTAGAATTGAGTTCATACTTGTATTCTAGACCTATACAAGTTCATACACATCATTTTCCATTATGTCTTTGCTAGTTCATAATTCTGTTTTTCATTCCTATTAGGATTCCTCTGTTTTTCTGAAAAGTGCTTACTGCTTTTTCTTATTGCAATTGATTTACTCACCGGAAAATTCTGAAATTCTGGATTTCTGTTATTCAAAGTGTTATAAAAGCATAGAAAAAAGAAGTACTCAAAAATTCAAAGTACACAAAAAATGATAAATAAAATACAAAAAGTGTACAATTCTGCTGAAAAAAAATACGGTAATCTGGCAGCGATTTTGAAAAATTTATCTCAATTAATTGGCTTACTATTTTTAAGTGATTCCAGTGCCATTATTGATTTAACATCTTGAAGTTTCTGTGGTTTAAATTTCATAATCCAGTTCGCTCTATATCATTCCAGTTAAATCAGTGAACATCAAGCACAATTTGCATAAAAAAATATATTTTCCAGTAGCTAAATTTTTGTTTTCTTCATCTACTCTAGTGCTCTTCTTTAAGTATTCATTTGTGTGCCTACTTTCTCATTGAGTTCTTTAATTTTCTTGCTTGTCTTTTGTTCATTAATCTTTGAGTTTGTCAAACATCTAGTATTCCTTTTGTTCTAGCCTTTCTTTGTTTATACTTTTTCTTGTTTGTCTTTATTGCTTCATTGGTTTTGTTGTGGTTGGCTTTGAGATTGGTGTGCCTTGCTTTGACATCTTTCATTTGAGGATTCCAAGACCTCAAGATCAGATTGGTGCAAGGACATTATTTCTTTGAGAGTGACCTATTTTCTGGCCAAATTCACTTCGGCAATTGCATTGCCAAACTCACTGTTTTTGCTAATTTTGTTTCTTGACTTGTTTGCTGTTTTTGTGTGTTTGCTGTTTTTAATTACAAATGGCTGGATTTTCAAGTGATGCATCCTACAAGCAGAATTCTCCTTCCAAAGCTTCAATCCTTGGTGAATTACATGAAGCACAACGAACCATTAGGTGTTTGGAAGAGAAAATGCAAAAGATGGAGGTGCAACAAGCTAGGCCATCTCCTTCTATCCATGATGGGCATCATTCACGTAGACCTTCAACAAGAGCTTCTTCAAATGAATGGCCGTGAAGAAGACCATAGGAGAAGGAGAACTCCACCACAATTTCATGGACATAGATATCATAACCAAGGGGAGAGACATCACTATGGCAATGGCTTCTACCAAGATGCAAAGGCTAGGCTACCTTCGGTCAAGCTTCCTTGTTTTAATGGTTCTAGTGATCCTAATGTATATTTAGACTGGGAGGCTAAGTGTGAACAAATATTTGAGATCCATGAGATCCAAGATGAGCATAAGCTTAAGCTAGCCACCTTAGAGTTTAGTGATTATGCCATGAAATGGTGGCATGGTATTGTAAAGGACATTATCTATCACAAGGGTCCTCCCGTGGACTCTTGGAACTCTTTAAAGGATCACATGCACGCTAGATTTGTGCCCCCACATTTTAGGAAAGACCTCATGTTGAGACTCCAACGGTTTCAACAAGGCACGCTAAATGTGGATGAATATTATAAGGAGCTAGAGACGCTTGTGCTTAAAATTGAATTAGAAGAAAGCGAAGAAGCTATGATTGCTAGGTTTGTGAGTGGTCTTAGGAAGGATATTCAAGACATTGTTGAGTTACAAGAGTATTCATCATTGGGTTCTTTAGTTCATCTTGCATTGAAGGTGGAAGCCCAACTTGCTAAGAAAAATTCTTTCAAAAATGCTCCCAATGATGGTTACTACAACAAGTCTTGGAGGAACAAAAAGTCTTTTTCTAAATTTCCTTCCAAAGATTCTTCTTTCAAACCCAAGGAAACTAAGTCATCTACTTCTAGGCCTAAATCACCCACTAGAACGTCTAATACTAAATGTTTTAAATGTATGGGTTATGGTCACATAGCTGCTAATTGTCCTTCTAAACGAAGTATGTACATGCATGAAGGCATTGTAGTGAGTGAGCATGATTCGGATTCTCCTAAGCATTCATTACATTCTAGTGCATCTAGTGAGGAAGAGTGTGAATGTCCACTTGAAGGGGATTTGTTAGTTGTGAGAAGACTTCTTGGACAAGTTTCACAACCTTTTGATGAAAGTCAAAGGGAAAATATTTTCCATACAAGATGTCTTATTCAAAACAACATTTGCTCTTTGATAGTGGATGGGGGTAGTTGTGCAAATGTGGCTAGTACAAGAGTAGTAGATAAGCTTGGATTGCATACTATCTCTCATACAAAGCCCTACAAATTACAATGGCTTAGTGAAGTAGGAGAAATAGTTGTAAATAAACAAGTCCTCATCCATTTCTCAATTGGAAAATACAAAGATGAGGTATTATGTGATGTTGTGCCCATGGAAGCCACTCATGTTCTTTTGGGAAGGCCTTGGCAATTTGATAGAAAAGTTTTACATGATAGCTTTAGAAACAAACTCTCTTTTGAATTCCATGGTCACAAGGTTACTTTAAAATCTCTCTCTCCTAGAAAAGTCCATGAGGACCAAGTCATAATGAAGAAAAAGAGGGAGAGTGAAAAAGATAAAAAAGATAAGAGTTCTAAGCCTACACTCCTTGTGTCTAGGCATGAAATTGAAAGGGAAATAGTGGCTCATCATCCTCTTTTCTTAGCCATCCCTAGAACTCTTAGAGTAGAATCACTTGTTGATAGTCCTCATTGCTTGGAAAATTTGGTAGAAGAGTTTCAAGATGTGTTTCAAGATCCTCCAAATGGACTTCCACCTTTGAGAGGGATTGAGCACCAAATTGATTTGATACCGGGCTCTTCTTTACCAAACCGTCCAGCATATAGGACCAATCCAAGTGAAACCAAGGAAATTCGCCAACAAGTTGAGGCTTTGATTGAGAAAGGGTGGGTTCAAGATAGCATGAGTCCTTGTGCTATGCCTATCATCTTAGTGCCAAAAGAGGATGACACATGGCGAATGTGTTCGGATTGTAGAGCCATCAATAACATTACCATTAAGTATAGGCATCCCATCCCTAGACTAGATGATTTGTTGGATGAATTACATGGTTCAAAAATCTTTTCAAAGATTGATCTTAAAAGCGGCTACAATCAAATCCGTATCAAACCGGGTGATGAATGGAAGACGGCTTTTAAGACCAACTTTGGTTTATATGAGTGGTTAGTTATGCCCTTTGGTCTAACTAATGCACCAAGTACCTTCATGCGCCTCATGCATCATGTTCTTAGACCATTCATTGGTAAGTTTGTTGTTGTTTACTTTGATGACATTCTCATTTATAGCTTATCTTTGGATGACCATAGGTTGCATGTTAGGCAAGTTTTAGAAACCCTTAGGAAGGAACATTTGTATGCTAACCTTGCTAAATGTATGTTTGCTCTTGATCATATAGAATTCCTAGGGTTTGTTGTGAGTTGCAAAGGGGTCCATGTGGACAAAACAAAGGTGATGGCCATTCAAAATTGGCCTACACCGAAAACTTTGAATGAGGTCTGAAGTTTTCATGGACTTGCTTCTTTCTATAGAAGATTTGTCCCAAACTTTGGTACCATTGCTGCACCACTCAATGACATAGTGAAAAAGGATGTGGTCTTTCAATGGGGAGAAGCACAACAAAAAGCTTTTGACACTTTGAAAGAAAAATTGACTAATGCTCCCATCTTGGCCCTTCCTAATTTCACTAAGACATTTGAGATTGAGTGTGATGCTTCAAGCATAGGTATTGGGGCTGTTCTCCTTCAAGAGGGCCACCCCATAGCCTATTTTAGTGAGAAATTGAAGGGAAGTCATCTCAATTATTCCACTTATGATAAAGAATTATATGCACTTGTTAGGGCTTTGTTTACTTGGCAACACTATCTTTTTTCCCAAAGAGTTTGTGATACATAGTGATCATGAATCTCTTAAGTATTTGAAAAGCCAAAACAAGCTTAACCATGCTAAGTGGGTGGAATTCATTGAGCAATTTCCTTATGTGATCAAACACAAGCAAGGCAAAGTAAACATTGTGGCGGATGCACTTTCTAGAAGATACACTTTGCTAAATCTTTTAAGCTCTCAATATCTTGGCTTTGATCACATTAAGGAACTTTATCATGATGACCTTGATTTTTCTCTCATCTATCAAGAGTGTCTTAAGGGAGGACATAAAGATTTTTTTATACAAGATGGCTTTCTTTTTAAAGGAAAACGTCTTTGTGTTCCTCAATGCTCTATTAGATTATCTCTTGTTAGAGAAGCTCATGAGGGGGTTTAATGGGTCACTTTGGGGTTGCTAAAAATTTGGATGTGTTGCATGAACATTTATTTTGGCCTCATATGCATAAACATGTTCATAGTTTGTGTGATAAATGCATAGCTTGCCGCAAAGCTAAGTCTAAAATGCATCCCCATGGTTTATATACTCCTCTTCCTATCCCTTCAATGCCTTGGGTTGATATATCTATGGATTTCATCTTAGGCTTACCCAAGACATCAAAGGGAAAGGACTCCATTTTTGTGGTAGTGGATCATTTTTCAAAGATGGCTCACTTTATTCCTTGCCACAAAGTGGATGATGCATGCCACATTGCAAACCTCTTCTTCCAAGAAGTGGTTCGCTTGCATGGGATTCCTAGATCTATAGTGTCCGATAGAGATCCCAAGTTCTTGAGTCACTTTTGGAAGACCTTGTGGGGCAAGCTTGGGACTAAGATTTTATTTTCTACCACTTGCCACCCACAAACTGATGGTCAAACCGAGGTGGTGAATAGAATTTTGGGACAACTATTGAGATGTTTTATTTCGGGGAATCCTAGAGTGTGGGAGAATTTACTACCCCATGTTGAGTTTGCATATAATCGTGTAGTAAATTCTACCACCTCACATTCTCCTTTTGAGGTTGTCTATGGGTTTAACCCCTTAACACCTCTTGATCTTCTTCCTATTCCCCTTCTTGGAGATGTCTTGTGCAAAGATGGGGATGAAAAAGATTCTTTTGTGAAAACTTTGCATAAAGACATCAAGAAGAGAATTGAGAAGAAGGTTGGCAAGTATGCTGAACTTGCCAATAAAAGGAGAAAAGCATTGTTGTTTGATGAGGGAGATTGGGTTTGGCTTCACTTGAGGAATGATCGTTTTCCTACTCAAAGGAAGTCCAAACTAATGCCTCGAGGGGATGGACCTTTCCAAATCCTCAGGAGGATTAATGACAATGCTTATGAGTTAGATATGCCTGATACATTCTTAGGTAGTCATACTTTTAATGTCAGCGATCTAACTCCTTTTTCTGTAGGTCTCCAGAATTCGTGGTCGAATTCTCTCCAACTCGGGGAGTATGATGGAGATCAAACTCAAGTGGACATGGAGGCCAATCATCAAGAGCAAGAAGAGGTGGAGGCTCAAATGGAGGACACCCATGGAGGTCAAAGCCCACCTCAAAGGCTTACAAGAAGCATGTTCAAAGCTTTAGGAGCTAGGGGACGTTTATTTTCTCTTTTTGTAATTTCTTTGGTTGAAGGTGCTTAGAGGGAAACATTAGAAACCTCTATTGTTAAAGCATCTTTTAGTCTTTAGTTAGGAGTCTTAGGAAGGGGGGTGCGTTAGTAGATAGGTGTAGGAGTAAATAAGGAGGTGCCAAAGTGAGAGAAGAGATCACACCTTCCTCATGACTTGGTTTAGGCGCCACTTTCATTTGAATTTGGGGGGAGTTTTTGAATTTATTTAGCTTTCATTTCAGCACCTCTAGGCTATAAATTAAGGTGCTGCCCTTGTACATTTCAGATTTGAATTTAGACTAAAGAAACTATACTCAATTTTTGAGAGAGCATTGGAGAGCTTTGTGCCTTCTTCACTAGTCTTATCTTGATGGTTCCATGGTTACCTCAAGTGGCGGCTTGCACACTTATCTTGGAGTCTCCATCCTCCTAGTGGCATGATCATCCAACCATTCCTCCATCTTCATGAGCTTTCTCTTCTCCTTCCTTCCTTCTCTTTCTATATTCATGTATTAGCTTGTGTTCCTTGTCTTTTGGTTTGGCATTTTCGTTTTCCAGCTACTGTTCTTCTTCTATTTTGATTTTGGTTCGGTGCCTTTTAATTTCCTGCACTTCTAATTCAGTTTTCTTATCTTTTGTTCGGTACATTTCAATTCTAAGCCTTTCTATTCGGTGCAATTGCTTTTCCTCTCATTTTAATCGGTTCAATTTGACAATAATTGGAACTTCGATATGAGTTTGTGTTTTGGAACTAGTTTTGGTGAGTTCTTGTTCATAGAACCTTGATCCAATTCTATGATAAAGTGCCTATCTCATAACCAACTCAAGATGATTCCTAAGAATGTCAAAAATCATTCTAATGGTGCTAGTGGAATTACATCATGCTACATGGATGTTGATGCTACTGGAACAACAGTAGGTCAAGCCAAATACAGGGGTTTGATTGGCTCTTTGCTCTATCTTACAGCCAACAGGCCAGACATTATGTTTACAGTATGCCTCTGTGTTAGATTCCAGTCAAATCCAAAAGAATCACACCTTAAAGCTGCCAAAAGAATTTTGAAGTATCTAAAGGACACAACCACTATTGGGTTATGGCATCCCTCCCAGTCTCCTATACATTTAGTTGGATACTCTGATTCTGATTTGGAAGGATGTAAATTGGACAAAAAAAGCACAGGTGGAACTTGTCATCTTCTTGGCTCAAGCCTTATATATTGGCATAGAAAGAACTAAGCTTGTGTGGCACTCTCAACTACTGAAGCAGAATACATCGCTGCAGAAAGTTGTTCTGCTCAAATTTTATGGATCAAACAACAACTAAAAGACTTTGGGTTGAAAGTTAGCAAAGTACCTATGCTCTGTGACAACACAAGTGCCATTAATCTCACAAAAAATCAGGTTTAGTACTTTAGAACAAAGCATATTGAGATTCAACACATTTCATAAGGGATCATGTGAGCCATGGAGATTGTGAGGTGAAGTTCATTGCAACTGAAAGGCAACCGACAAACTTTTTCACCAAACATTTGCCAAAGGACAACTTCTTTTTAAGAAATGAGTTAGGAATTCTTGACTCACAACCTCTATCTTAATCCTATTTTTTTTATCACTCCTTTGAGCCTATTTGTGAAGACAAATAGGGGGAGAAGTATGTGGTTAGTAATGTGCTTAAATTCTGCTTTAAAACTTGGTTTAGATGCTGCTTTATTCTAATTAAAATCTGTTGCATAAACTCTGATTTGCACCTTGCTTTCACTAGTTTTCACACTGATTTTCGTAATGGGAATCACTAAGTAAAAATTGGTTTTGTGGTGCTAATGATATTTGGGATTGATTACCTCTGGTACTTGCATATTTTGTGTTGTGCAGGTATTGTCAAATTCAAACAGAACATCCCAAGCAAACCAAGGATTTGTCTTCATCAAATAGGGGGAGATTGTTGAACTTCAAGCTTTGATGTCTCCAAATCCATGAAGATTGCTTGAAGACAAAGTTTCTGCTTGTGGGCATGGGTTCAAGCTAGATTAGAATATTTCAATCCATTCTTAGCTTAATCCAAAACTGAATCAATCAAGTTCTTTCAAAAGAAAAGTTTTTTTCAAAGTAAGTGAAAAACAACCTGTTATTTGTCGTTTCAATCAGTTGTTTTACACTTGGTGGTTTTGGAAAGGATTTGAAAAGGCTGAAATTGGCTGACTTCACAGTCAAGGCCAATTCAATCGATTGAATCGTGCTTTCAATCGATTGTTTTTTAAAAATCTTAACAAAATTGGTTAAGTCTGTTAAATCTATTTTTCATAATTGAAATCTATTTTGGCCCTTGATTGAAAGTCTAAAACGACTACTTTCGAGGCTATATATATGTTTTTTCATCTCTGAAATAAAGAGAGATCAAATTACCAAAAGATTAAAAGTTTTCCACGATTTCAAGATTGCTTAAGGCTTTGCATTGGTTAAGAGTGAAATAGGAACTGTTGTAATCCTTTTTGTATCAGGTGTGATCTTTCCTGTTCTTACTTATGTTTTCAATTCATATTTGTAAAACTGTAAGGAATTGGTGCTACAGTCAGAGGGTCTTCTGACTTGTAGTGTTTGTATTTCAAAAAGGGTGAGTGTTCTTGAAGGGTTCAAGATCACCTTTTTGGTGTTTGTGTTGTGTAATCTGTGGTTTATTACCTAGTGAAATACCTAAGGGTTTCTGAGGACTGGATGTAGCTCAAGTTAAGAGTGAACCAGTATAAACATTGTGTGTGAATCTCTCTATCCCTCACTGCTTTAAAATTGTTTGATCTGTCTTTTTGTAAACTGCAGACAAAAACAATCAGTTGATTCACATAAATAACCGATTGATTTTCTGGAATCAATTTAAAACAATTTTGTTTCTTGACCGATCTGATTGCTTCTTCTGTGATTCTGCATTAATCTTCATTCTTGTCCAGTATTTTTTAAAATCTTTCATTAAACAATTCACCCCCCTCTCTTGTTTAAAGCCTTTAATTCTGACAATAGAGTCTTCCCGGTGCAGTTGAGAACGACACTGTGCCGAGGACACCTACTCTCGTTTGTTCTTATTTGGTTTTTTTAGTTTTTGCTTCGATTTTAGTTAGTTTTTTTTCTATTTTTTGATTTGTAACTTTATTTCGCACGATCTTTTTGCGAATTTGTTATTGATTTTCTCTTTGATTTTGATATGGAATCCGATTCGAAATTAATTGTTTGAGCTGATTCGTTGAAATTCTGCAATGGAAAATACATGAGGAGCAAATCCATGCACGACTTTCGACGAACATTGAAGAAGGTGATTGAAATTTGGTTATTTGTTTGAATTGGAATATGAGTTGATTCTTTGGCATATCCCAATCGAAATTGTTCAAATTTTGCCTAATTGGTGAAGTACCTCACTGACACGCTTGAAAACATTTTGCTAATAACTCGTATATTAATTCTGCTTTTACAAAACCATAGATTTTGTATAGTGGAACAACCAATGACATTGCATTTTATTCACAATTTTCACACATAGTTCATCATCATTTATTCCAAATGTTAATCTGCCCACAGGCTCAACTACGACCATCTTATCTACAGGTACAATTAAATTTAATGACAATATCACTCTCAAATATGTTCTTTGCGTTCCTTCTTTTAATTTAAATCTCATGTCCGTTAGTAAGATAACTAATGCACTAAATTGTTGTGTCGTTCTTTTTCACATGGTTGCATCTTGCCGGACTTGGCTACGGGGAGGATGATTGACTTGGGTAAAAAATACATAAGCTTATACTACATGTCCCTTCTTCCAAACCAAGCCCGTGCATCTAAAGTTTTGACCGATCCTGATTTAGGCACAACCGCCTTGGACATCCTTCTCCGTCGTGTTTACAACTTGAATCTTTGTTACTACCTATCAATAAAAATTTCATTTCCATTCATAATAATTGTATTATTTGTCCCAAAGATAAACAAACAAAACTACCCTTTCCTTTAAGCACAATAAAATCTCATTCTCCATTTAATCTATTGCATTGTGACATTTGGAGTCCTCATAAAACCCCAACTCATTTTGGAAATTTTTTTTTCTCACTATAGTCAAAGAATATACTAGATGTACCTGGCTATTTCTTATGAATCACAAGTATGAAACCCAACATCTTTTAGAATCATTCATTACATTTGCACAAAATGAATTTCAGGCATCTATTAAAACCATCCGTGTTGAAAACTGATTGGAATTTATTTCAATACGTAATTTTTTTCTCAAGAAAGGTATTGAATGTTAACGCACTTGCATTTATACTTAACAAAAATGAAGTAGTAAAACGGAAACATAGACACATTTTAACCACAACACGAGCCCTCCTATTTCAGTCCCATTTACCATTAGACACTTTTTTTACAAATCGGGATGTCACCTTCCATGAAAGTGTTTTCCCATTCTGCCAATAGTCTCGGACACAATCCTCATCTCCATTGCAATATATTTTCCCCGCTATTTACATTGACATACCCACTCTTTTCCAACATTCAATCGATCCACCATCTTTCCTACTCGTTACAATGCGCCTAAAACTCCAACAGATCAACCTTCTTCTCCCACGCCAGGAAGTCCAACACCAATTACCGAACCTTCTCCAATCAACCTTCCTATTCGGCGATCAAGTCGCACATCAACCCCACCTTCATGGCTTCAAGACTACGTAACGGGATCCCTAGCCAATCATTCGACCACTACCCTGTTGAATCAAGTGTGTTCAAGCTTTGAAGAATCTAAATCCTTTGAGTTTGATGGAAGGCTGGATGTGCTTGTTGTTGCTGAGGTGTTCTAGAATAGGATTTGGTGTAAATTATCTGTGTAAATCCACTCTTGATTGAATCCAAAGCTTAAGCATTTTTAAAACCTTTTTAATTGAAAGTGTTTTTCAAACTAAGTGAAAAACAACCTGTTGTTTTGTCGAAATAATCGATTGTTTTATACTTAGGTGTTTTGAGAAAAGTTGAAAATTGTTTTTGGTGTTTGACTAGCTGTCAAACCAAAACAACCGATTGATTCAAGCATTCAATCGATTGTTTGTTTTGGAACCATAACAGAAAACTATTTTGTGCATTGACTGAGCTTTAAATGATTTTATAACTGAATGCGCTCTAGTTTTAAATGCTTTGACCAGTCTTTGAAAGCTATAAAGAGTTTGTTCAGATTTTGTAATAAACAAGAACTGAGATTTAATCATAGAAAAACAGATTTGAGTTTTTCACTGATTTTGCTTTTCAAGAGTTAAAGATTGCTTTGATCAAGAGAGGGTGGAATAGGATTTTCATTTGTATTGATTTCAGATCATTCTGTAACAAGTGTAATCCTTCTGTACTTTGTGTAAACTCTGGTGTGTGAGGCCGAGAAGTGTTGTGTGCTCTTGAGGTTGTCAAGATCAACATTCTTGGTGGTGTTTGTGCTGAGCCAAAGGAAGTGTGTGTCTTGAGGGGATCAAGGTCACTTCTTTGGTGGTGTGTGTAAGTAATCTAGGTTTGGTTACTTAGTGGATTCCTCAATGGTTTCTGGGAAGACTGGATGTAGCTCTTGGTTTAAGAGTGAACCAGTATAAACCTGTGAGTGCAATCTCTTTATCCCTTAAACTCTTTAATTTCAGTTTGTATATTTGTTAACTGGTATAAACAACCGATTATTTTTTTGGTGTTGTGCTAAATTGCTTTGTGTTTTTGGCAAACTGATTTCTGAATCAAGTTTTCTCAAAGGAATTTCATTTTAGACTAAAAAGTTTGCAAAAACCCTCTTTAAACCATTCACCCCCCTTCTAGTTCAAACCCATACATTCTAACTGTACCGACCAGGTCATCGGGTGTGATGACGTGGACAAGAGAAAGGTAGGTGGTCAAGAAGTCAACGTAGTCGCCGTATGTAGAAGCGGCGTTCTGTAGTATAAATAATCGGTTATCGCCGAGATGTGCCACCGCCAAGATGGATCATCGCCCATCGCCCAAGAGAAGCATCGCGCAGAAGTAAAACGTCGCCGAGTAAGACGTCGCCGAGTGTAGACATCGCCCTAAAGTTGGGTGGCGACACTGTGGGACCCTCCGCACAGAATAAATGGTCGAGTCAAAGGGGCACCCACGGAGTATGATGGCGTGAGAGATACAGCGCTCAAGTTAGAGCCCAAGTGGCCATAAGGTTATACATTGCACTCCAGATAAGGGAAGCCCATGGGCTGTGCACCGACCAGGTCATCAGGCGTGATGACGTGTCTTGCACGTGCTCGAGTGGGGCGTGCTCAATGGAACGCGTAGGCTAGAAAAGATGAATGGCTCGGAAGTGGGCATAGTCGTCGATCGGTGGATTGGAGCACGTCGCCTCGGAAGTAGGCATAGTCGCCGATCGGTGGATTGGCGTTCTCCGATCTCTAGTGTGCGTAACCGGCGGTCACCAGAGTTGCGTCGCAGTCGCCGTATGAGAATGCTAGGAGATCGGGTGGTTTACGCACTGCCACAAGGAGCTCGTCGCCGGGTCTCCCAGCAAACTTAGTTAAGGCTGTCGAAGGCTCAGAAGGGGAATTCCAAGCGTGTAAGTTCAGTAAGACGATGGTGGCACCAGCTTGGGGCATGAAAGTCGAGTGGGTTGGGGGAAACACCTTGCACATCAACGACAGGATTCCCAAAGTGGACATTCGTTGGTGGCAAGGTTTCCCCAGCTAGAACATGCATGGCGTAGCAGTAAGGAGGGTGCCATTCGCGACGAGCGATATCATAGAGATGATGCACCTTGTTGCATCCAATACTCGCCTTGTCGGGTGGTGCTTCACAGCGCATCACGTGCCCCTTGAGTTGAGGACTTAGCTGTGCGGCTGGTTACTACACAAAGAATGACGCTCAAGTTGCCTTAGCTCAGATGACGACACGTGTAGGGTTGGGAGCTACCTGCTATCCCAGCCCAGATGGCGACACGTGCAAGGCTGGATGCGAGCGACGCGTCCAAAAGCATAACGGCCTGGAGAGAGAAGAAACCTAGCTATAAAGGTAACCTTAACAGAATTTGTAGAGGTACGCTTTTTCATGATTACACAGAGCACTAAACTCTAGTTGTTCTTGACGGCGCACCCAGCTGTGGGCATAAGGCAATTAGGGCAACACAGTTTCAGTCCTTCAGTACAGTTTTCGACCACCCTCAGAGCATTCGTTCAAGTGCTCCGATACGGGGGTGCGTCACCTTTGATGTTTCTCGCTGGCTGACTTGAGCGTCGGAGTGCAAACGGCCACGAGGGCGCCCCTTTGTTATTCTTTTTCAGGTACGCATACACAAGAGGGAACGAAGGTGCTCTAGCTCGTGAGTAGAAGCCACTCGTAGAGACGACCCAGGTCAACCGGCCGGAACACTAACAATTGGCATCAAGAGCTTGGTTCTTGAAATTTATTCAAGTGTGATCCTAAAACTGTTTTTATATGGCTGATAGATTACCCTTTGGGGAGGGTGCTTTAATCAACAGACCACCTCTGTTTTGTGGTTTGAACTACCAATTTTGGAAAGTCATAATGAAAATATTTGTTGAATCCCTTGACAAAGGAATTTGGGATGCAATGAAAATGGCCCCTTTGTTCCAAAATTTGAAAAAGATGGATCTTCCATAGAAAAACCTTGATCTCAGTAGACTGATTCTAAAAGCAAGAAGGCCAAATTTGATTGCATTGCTAAAAACATAATAACTTCTGCCTTGAATTCAGATGAATTTTTCAGGGTCTCTCAATGCAAATCAGCAAAGGAAATGTGGGACACCTTGGAGGTAACTCATGAAGGTACCAATGAGGTGAAAAGAGCCAGAAAGCATACTCTAATCCAAGAGTATGAAATGTTCAGAATGCTCAAGGGTCAGACTATTGCTGAAGTTCAGAAGAGGTTCACTCACATCATCAACCACCTCATGAGCCTTGAGAAAACCTTTGAAAAAGAAGAGCTAAACATCAAGATCCTTAAATGTCTTGATAGGTCTTGGCAACCTAAGGTAACTGCTATATCTGAATCAAAAGATCTAACATCATTGAGTATGGCTTCTTTGTTTGGCAAGCTTAGGGAACATGAGTTGGAGATGAATAGACTCAATGGTCAAGAAAGTGAAGAGAAACATGTGAGAAGCATTGCCTTAAAAGCTGTCAAGCATAAAAGCAAGCAAGAATCCAGTGATGAAAGTGATGAAGAGAACCTTAGTTTGCTATATTGAAATTTTAGCAAATTCTTGAAAAGGAATCGCAACAAAGACACCAATAAAGAAAGGTATGGAAACAAAAAATCCAATAATTTTAATTCCAATAACTATACTTGTTTTGGTTGTGGTGAGCAAGGGCACATAAAGGTAGATTGCCCAAATAAAGAAAGCAAGGAGAAGAAATCAAGCTACAAAGAAAAGAAGGGAAAGTCAAAAAGGGCCTACATAGCTTGCGATGAGAATGAAGTCTCCTCATCATGCTCATCATCAAGTGAAAAAGAAAAGGCAAACATATGCTTGATTGCAGAAGGAGATGATGAGTCATGTAGCTCAAGTGATGTAAGTTCATGTGCTTCTCTAAATGTTGAGAATTATAGTGAATTGCTTGAAGCTTTTCAAGAAACACATGAAGAAGCTAATCGATTGGTTCTTTCAAACAACCGATTGAAAGAGCTTAACAGTTGTCTTGAAAAGAGAGTTAAGGTACTTGAAGAAGAGCTGGAAAAATCAAAAAGGGATTTTGAAAATCTGGAAACTCATTGCAAAAACTCTTCTTGAAAGTGTGACACTCTGAAGATCTTGAAAAGAAAATGCATGATCTTGTTAGTACTGTGGATAAGCTTTCAAAAGGAAAATCCAACTTTGAGAATGTCCTTGCATCTCAAAATTGTGTTTTTGGAAGAGCTGGATTGGGTTTTAATCCACAAAACAAGCAAGATAAGTTTTCAAAGAATTTTTCAAAACAGCCAGTAAAACAACTGATTGTTAAGTCGAAACAACCGATTGTTACATGCTTTTATTGCATGAACAAAGGCCATTCTGTTAGATTCTGCAAAATAAGGAAATTTTCTGTTCCCAGAGGCTTTATGAAATGGATTCCCAAAGGTTGTGAGGTTTCAAATGATAAAAATAAACTAAATGGACCCACATTTGTAAGGGGACCAAACCTTGTTGCTTGAATTCATGTTTGTGCAGGGAATCTAGAAGAACATGAGGCATTGAGTCATCTGATCAGGTTCTTGGAAGGAAAAGATTAACATTGAAGCTGAATGAATGTTGTGTACCAGTCCAAGGTTCTCAATAAGTCAAAAGAGGCTTCTTGATCACAAACAAATGACTCATTGAAGGAACCTCATAAAGGATAGACCTTCCTTATCTTTGTCTTTTAATACTATTAAATTCAAGTTCATGCTTAAATATCTCTTGTTAAATGCTCATTACATCTACATTGAATCCTATCTGCTCATTCAAAATTATTCAGAATTTGTTTTACTGCTGCAGAAAAACAACCGATTGTTTCCTCGAAACAACTGATTGTTTCCTCTCTGACAGCACTATGAAAGAATGGATTTAATTCTTTTTGAATTATGTTTGTTGCAGATCTCAATTATGAAAGAATCCTGAGTCAATAAAGCTGTGTTGAAAGTCTGATCATGTTCTGGAGGAAGTAACAACATGTCATAAAGGAATATATTCCAAAATCTTGAAAATTTAAGAGCCTTTATGACTAGTCAAAGATCACATGTGATGACCATGTGATTTTATGCTTTTTCTGACGTTTTCTGTGTAGGTCTTGGTCAAGTCTTTTCTCTTTGAAGACTGAAACCCACTCACATCAATTGAATGCAGTATCTTTTCTTTAAATTCTAGTGTAGTTGTTCTCTCACACAAGAACAATCAATTGAGCCATCTCTTACAACATCTCTTGCTCTCTTTGTGTGATTCTTCTTTGCCTCTTTTCTGCTATCATGGAATCCACTCCTACTACATCAAAGAGGATCAAAATAAGAGTTGTGAGGTCTCTAGGGAGACTAGAGGGCTGGTTTTCTGGAGACAATGAGCTCATTGAAAGGTACCGCTTTGAAACTAGCACAAAGGTGATCAACAACCCCAAAGTTGTTTCCTTTGATTGGCTGAAAATCCAAAAGCTAGACAATGTGAGGAAGTTGCTCAAGGACCAACTGCTGAGAAGGTTCTTGGAGATGAAGGGAAACATATACCCTGATTTGATTCGGGTATTCTACACTAATCTCAAGTTTGAAGCAAACAATCTTGTTTCTCATGTCAAGGGAGTTGACATGGAGATCACTCATGATGTGTGGACTGCTGTAACTGGACTGAAATATGTTGGTCTAAGAATCAACAAGGGAAATCTTGGAGTAGTGGAGGATTTTAACAAAGTCCAATACTACAACAGTTGCTTGAAGAATCAAAATGCCCAAGTGAGAACTTGTTTGGTTAGAGGCCTAAAGCTAGATGAAAGGGTGCTTGCTCTTATTGTAACTTGGATTCTTACTCCAAGGGGGAGCAACCATTATGTCTTAACCGAAGAAGACCTTGTATACATCTACTGCATCATGAAAAAGATCAAGATCAACTGGATCCACATCATTAAAGAACACATGCGAAAAGCCATGAGGTTAAGTGATTACCACTATCCCTATGCTGTTTTAATCTCTAAATTCTTGCTCTATTTTGAAGTGAATCTTGAAGATGAGACCTCTTTGTTGGTTAAGTCAACACAAGAAATGATTAATGGCTCTCTTAGCAAGATGGGATTCACCAAAATAAATGGGAAATGGGTGAGCAAAGATGGTGATCATGGTGTTTCATCAAGTGCTGCAGCTGCTGATTTTGATGAAGAAGATCAAGCTGCTGACATGGATATTCACCATGAAGAACAGCCTGAAACCAATTTTGGTGCTGGAACCAGTGCAGGAAATCAAGGAGATGAGATGCCATCCATGTCTTCTTTTGAAAGATACATGGTGAATAGGCTTGATGGTTTTTGCCGATAATCAAAGAAATCTCCATGATTTGTGTGTTAGCAACTTCCATAATATAGACAACAGATTCAACAGCATGGATACTTGGTTTATGACCTTGGATGAACAAATAGAAGTTGTTCAGAATCAGATCTTTGAACTCCAGTATACCAAGGATGATTAAAGGAAAAACAACCAGTTGAAGGCGCGAAACAACTGATTGTTTTTGCCCTGTATCAGTTTAAGTGCTTTTGTTTTTCAATTCTGTATAATTTGGAACAATTTCCTTTTTATCTCTTCTTATTGTCTATTTGTGAAGACAAATAGAGGGAGATTTTATGCTGTTTTGTCTTTTATTATTTTCTGCAAACTATATGTTGTGTTTAAGTGTTTAAGTGACCTTTATTCTGCTAGTTTTTCTGCTGATAGACTGGTTTTTATTACTGCTGATATGTTGTTTTTATTCTTCTGCTCTAACCTTCTATCAGAGATATTGTGCTTTGCTTAAACTTTGTTTTGCAGGAACTACTTCAGATTCAATCAAATCCAACACAAGCAACCAAGGATTTGTCTTCATCAAATAGGGGGAGATTGTTGAATCAAGTGTGTTCAAGCTTTGAAGAATCCAAATCCTTTGAGTTTGATGGAAGGCTGGATGTGCTTATTGTTGCTTGAAGTGAGGTTTCAAAGGTTTGGAGGTGTGGCTTGAGAACCACCTTTCATCACCTTCTATTACTGTTTGGGGTACCGAGGCCTCCACGCCCCTACTGTGCTGCCTCCTACTGTGCCGCCTCCTCCACGGTCACTCCTACCTCTGGGTATCGTGGGGGGACACCCTTCTGGCACAGACACATTCCTGGTACCAAACCCGGGAAACACCCGAGGCCGGTCAACTCCCTTGCTTACTTCATAGCGCCCCTGATGGGTCCCACTATGTTGACTTTGGTCAACTTCCGAGGACGGGCCGGTACAACAAGCATTCAAGAATGGGCTCCAATTAATATCTTTCTTTGTAATTTCTTTTGTATAAATTTGTAAAACATATAGGAGTAGTGTTTAGGAAACAACAAGCATTCAAGAATGGGCTCCAATTAATATCTTTCTTTTGTATAAATTTGTAAAACATATAGGAGTAGTGTTTAGGAAGGTACTAAGAGGGAAACCAAAAAGACACCTCTTTTGTAAGTACCTTAGGCGTTAGTTTAGGAAGAAACTAGAAAGTTGTCTCTTCACACTCCTTTAGGCGCTAGAATAGAAGGAGTTGGAAGGTGACCTTTCAAAAGCTTCTTTTGTAAGCTTCTCTTGTACTTTGTGACCAGCCCTCTCTATTATAAAAGGGGTGCTTAGGTCTTTGAAATAAGAAGATTGATTTTTTAGAGTAAAGAACCTCTACCAATTTGGTGAGTGAGTGAGAGAGACTTGTGTCTGTTGAAGATGGTTGCTGCTTCTTCAAGATTGTGTTTGATGAAGACTTGTATGTTGTGTTTGATGAAGACATTTATGTACTTTCCATGTATTTTGTGCTTTGCTTTAAGTGTGTCTTAGTTAGTGCTTAGAGGTTGTCTAAGAGTAGCTTTTTGCTGAGTATCTCACCTCATAACCACTGGCCATGTGTTAAGAACAAGCATAAGTTTTCTAAAACTGTTTTGCACATGTTTTACACAAAAACACGTTTTACTGCATAAAAATAAATCTGTTCTTTTCTAAATAAACAGATTCATTTTCTTCACTAATGCCTTGGCTAAAGTCTTGTAAAAATTGGATTTTGTGCATCAGGTATTTTGACTAAGTCTTCTTCTTTTCAAAACGACTGAGTTTCAAATAGTTAAACTTCCTCTGTTTTCGTTTTGAAAAATAAATCTGTTCATCTGTAAATGAATAGATTCTTTTTGCCTCTGGTGCCATGTCATGCTTAAACGTTTTTCAGTTTTATCTCAGCACCAGAATGGTTGACTAAGTCTCCTCACTTAACAGATTCTCTAACTGCTTTTGAAAATAAATCAGTTCATTTTATTTTCAATCTGTTCATTTTATAACAGCTTTAACTGTTTTTCAAAATTCTGTTATAAGCTGGCTTTCTATAAAATGCAAACTTGTTTTCTGAGTTTAATAACGATTCAAACAGTTTATACATTTGCAAAAACAAGTTTTGACAGCAGAGAGTTAAGTGTTTTCAAGGATTAGCATTTGTTCTTCAAAGATTTCAAAAATCAAAAAGTGCTTGTTCTTGGTTTGGTTCCAAAAGCTTGGTGTGAGGTGCAGCTACTGTTCTAGCAATCTTGCCTACTGGTTTAAGGCAGATCTTTGTTACCTCAATCAGGTGTAGTCGTTTCACTTCTTATTACTTGTAAAAGTTTGGTTGAATCCTCTTCTTGATAGGTGTTTTTGAAGAGTGGATGTGTGTGTATGAGTGCTGAAATAGGTTTTTTCAGCAAGAGTACCTAAGTTCTTGTAGGTTTCAAGAACAGTGGGAAGTGTACTTGATTGTACTGTGTGTTAGTGAATTCCACCTGTTGTTGGTGAAGACTGGATGTAGCTCAGGTTGAGTGAACCAGTATAATTGTTTGTGTTCATTCTCTCCCTCACTCTGCAATTTCGTTTCTGCATAATTGATAAAACAGCAAAGAAATAAATCTGTTCAATTGAAAATAAATTTGTTCTTTCTGGGCACTGTGCATACTGTTCTTGATTTCTGAAAAAGCTGTTGTAATCTGATAAGAACATACATAATCTGCTAAAACCATTGGAACAGATTGACTGTTATAGGCTGATCAAGAAACTGTCAATATCATTAATTGAACCTTAAACAAATTACTAAAAGTTGAAGCTTGCTGATTAAGTGTTCTTAATTTCTGGAAAATTGCTTAACATCAAGAAGAACATTCATAGTCTGTTAAAGGCCACTGGAACAGCTTGTGTGCAAAGATCACTCAATTAATTAGCATGCTATCAATTGAACCTTAATCACTTGCTTGAAATTGAAGCTTGCAGTTTTGTGTTTCACTGTTTTTTTCAAATCTGATATTTGTGTGTGTGCTGCTGAAAATTTTCACTGCATAATCTTGTGATTAATCTTGCTGTATTAAAAGCTTTTCAAACAAAAACAGTGCTGAAATAAATCTGTTCATTTCTACATAAATCGATTTATTTTCTGTAAAACTGGGTTAAACACTGTTTCTGCGAAGAAGTTTAAAAAGGTCAATTCACCCCCCCTCTTGAACTTTGGCACTATTAAACCCAACAGTGTCTTCTTCTCTTCTAGTCTTATCTTGAGTGAATTCTTGGACTCTCAAGTGGCGGCAACAACACTCATCTTGAAGCCAACCATCTTTCAAGTGGCGTGCACATTCCAAGAGCTTCATCCACATAAGTCTATTTTCCCCTTCATTTTCCAAATTACCCATTTTTGTTCTACTTGTTTGTTTTCACTTTCAATCGGTGTAATCTCTTCCTTATGATGTACTCTTTCATTTGCTGCACTTATATTTAATTTTAATCGGTGCAAATTGGTTGTTCTTGCTGTTTTGGTCACGTCCTCCATGGGTATATATGCTATATGTTGTGTCCTTGAGTTTCTATCCATGGGTTTGTTGTTCTTCATGGGTTTCTATGTGAGTTTGGCTTGGTTACTTGTGTTTTGGTGAGTTCTTGAATGATTAAGAACATTAATCCAATTCTTAAAAAGTGCCTAATCATATTCCAACTCTTATTGAATCCATAACATGTTTATATCATATCCCTATCATGTTATTGGAATCATATCACCCACCGAGCAGAAATCCATCAGATGCAAATGGGTTTATAAAATAAAGTACAAATCAGATGACGATATGGAAAAATATAAGGTGTGCCTTGTCGCAAAGGGGTACACTCAGATTGAAGGTGTCAACTATTGCGAAACTTACGAAATTAACAACTTCGAGGTGTCTCCTCACCATTGCAACAACCAAAAATTGATTTATTCACCAGTTAGACGTGCCAAATTCCTTCTTACAAGACAAATTGCACAAAATTATTTACATGGACTTGTCGCTTGGGCATCGTCGCTAGGGGGAGAACATTGTATGTCGACTCAACAAATCCCTTTATGGTCTAAAATAGGCATCCCAAACATGGTTTTCAACATTTTCTCATGTGATTAAATCTGCATGATTTCGGCAGTATAAGGCGGATTACTCTTTATTCACAAGACAGGATAACTCATCATTTATTGTCCTTTTGATTTATGTGGACGATATTCTTTTGACAATAAATGATCTAACAGAAATGCAGAGTCTTAAAGAGTGTGTATTACGACGATTTCTCATTAAAGATCTTGGAGACTTAAAATATTTTCTAGGGATTGAATTTTATCGTTCCAAAGCTGGTGTTTACATGTCACAAAGAAAATGTGTTTTTATTTTGCAGGATACGGGACTCATAGGTGCTCGTCGAGACAAATTTCCAATTGAGCAATGCCTAAAACTCACATCGGACGATGGAGAGTTATTAAGGGATCCAGTCAAATACAGGCGGCTTGTAGGACGACTGATATACCTCACGGTGACATAAGTGAATATATATATATATATATATATATATATATATATATATATATATAGGCTCCATGGAAACCTCATTGGGATGCCACAATTTAGTCCTGAAGTACATCAAAGGATCACCGCGACAAGGATTGCTATTGCCATCCGAGAACAATCTAACATTGACAGCTTATTGCGACTCACACTGGTGAGATTGTCAAACAACACGAAGATCAATATCTGGGTATTGCATTTTTCTTGGTTCTTTTATTATCTCATGGAAGTAAAAAAAAAAACAGACAAACGTATCGAGATCATTTGCAGAAGCAGAATACCGCGCGATGGCCAATACTTGGTTGGAGATAGTTTGGTTGCGATATATGTTGCAGGACTTAAAGGTGCCATGTAACTTGCCAACTCGATTTTTTTGTGATAATCAAGCGGCCTTGCATATAGCAGCAAACAAATCCAGTATTTCATGAACGCACAAAACACATTGAGATAGACTGCCACATTGTGCGGGAAACATTATAAGTCATTATAATCAATCCTTCGTATGTACCGACACAATACCAGCTCACAGATAATTTTACGAAGGCACTTGCTAACGAACATTTTTTGACACTGCAACCCAAGTTCGGGGTTCATGATCTTCACCTACCAACTTGATGGGGAGTATTAAAAAAATAATGATTATCAAATTATACGTAATTAACTTGATAATGATAGAATCCCATAATTAGTGGATCAACACATAATTAACTTATAATTTGGAGAGAAAGTCTCTATAGACTTCCATATTTTTCCTATATATGAAGTGATGTAAACACACAAAAATAAGAAACCATTTTCTTACGTACTATTTTTTTATACATTATTTCGTGGCTTAGGATTTGAGATAATATGATGCGTAATATGCATGTATATGTACTAAATAAGTATATTTCACAAACTCATCTTACTTTACTGATTGAAAAGTCATAATATATAATTTCATACAGGAAAAGCGATGAGTATCCGTCTAACTAGAGCACCCGATATGTTCTGATGTATCTTGGTTTTATACGTTCTATTTATAGTTAAATTTTTTTTTGGGTTTATATTTTAGTATTTCTAACTAATCTTGTGAGATAAAACTTGTTTGAGATTGATCCTGCCTGTTGACCAGAACGTTGGAACTTGCCTCGTCAAACTTGGATCGACGTGTGCACCGCTTCAACCTCCGTCCTCCGCCAAGATCCACCTCAAGAACCTGCAAAAGAACAGAGCGGCGCCGCTGCGGCCGATCGCACTCCAACGCCCAAGTCAGTGACCGAACCACCAAATACTAAGAGCAATAACACTCAAGAACTCTCAAGGAACCATGCAATGTTCTCTCTCACAGTATGCTCAAGAACTCGCAAGCGTAAAGAGTATAATCTGAACGTGCGTACCTCGAAAGTTCGTTGGGAAACCCTTTTATACCTAGTCACTTTCTCTCTCCTGGCAGTTACAGACCTGGACACGTGGCTCGCATCCAATCGTACACGTGCCATCATCTGGAGCCTCCTTGACTTGGGCGCTGCTTCTGACTCTCTTTTGGCTAAGTTACTTATGCATGGTACTGCCCAGTGCATAGCTAACTTGGGAGTGCGATCTCTACTGGAACTGGCGAGTTAGGGTGCCTTTGTACACCTTCCCTGTGGTCTCGCCGGCCGCCTTCATAATCTGCACCACCTTCATCTCTGGCGATGTGCTTGCTTTTGCGATCTCCAATCACTAGGTTGCCTGAGTTTACATCTGGCGACTTCATCTTTAACCCGGTGATCGCCGATTCTAGTATGCTGGAGATCAGAACACGCCAACTTAATAACTGGCGACTTCACGAGCCCCCCGACTTCTTTCCCTTCTGCCAACCTGGCGTCTTGTCAACACGCCGATACCGTAGCTTGATGCCACGTCACCACTTCCGACTACCAGGGCGGTACACAAGCCCCCCAGTCTTAAGCGAAGACTTGTCCAGCGAAAAGACTAAAAGAGTCACGTCAATACCGGTCTACGTGGCACTGGCGCAGAATTTCAAGCGGTTGTACTTTCTGCTTCTCTGGCGCTCCACCAAACCCCTCACCCATCGCTCGACACGTGGCTTCATCAACGGTTACCTTCAGTTAACGTTTGCGCTTCCCAAACCCATTTCGAAAAACCCTTAAACCCATTTTCGCTCCACTGTTCCATCACTTTTCTTCGTATCCTCAAACGCTTCAACTCTCTTCTGTGAAAAAAGCTCTCAGCGTTCTTCAACATTCTGAATCACCAACATTCTTCATCGCCTTTCTGATCATAAAAAGGTACTTCCTTTCTGATGTGATTCCAATAGCCACATAGAACAAGATTCTTGACACTTTGAGGAATCACCTTGAGCTGGAAAATGTAGAGGCACTTTCTTAGAAGTTGGATCATAGTTCTAAGATCAAGAACTCACCAAAACAAGTACCAAATCCCAAACTCATTTGGATGAACCAAATATTGTCAAATTGAATCAACAAAGGAGAAGGAAAAGAACAAACCGAACAGAATTGAACTTCAAAACAAAAGAACCGAACAGAATTTAAAAACTAAACAGAAAATAGGTGCTGGAAAATTAAAGGAACCGAAACAAAAACAACTCAAAACTCAAGGCAATAAGAACAAATTGAAGAAGAAGAAAGGAAGGAGAAGAGAATGCTCATGAAGATGGAGGAATGGTTGGATGATCACGCCACTAGAAGAATGGATGCTCCTAGATGAGTGTGGAAGCCGCCACTTGAGGAAACCATGGTCCTTCAAGATAAGACTAGAGAAGAAGCTCAAAGCTCTCCAAATGCTCACTCCAATTTTGAGTATAGTTTCTTTAGATAAAATTCAAATCTGAATTTTACAAAGGAAGCACCTCTATTTATAGCCTAAGGTGCTGAAAAATAGGTGGGAAATTTCAAATAAACTCATTTGAAATTCCCACCAAAAACAAGTCACATGGGAGGTGTGACCTTTTTCTACTATGACACCTCCCAAAAACTACACCTACACCACTCTCCTAAGTCACATGGACAATGTGACTTTATTTTACATTTTCACACACCTTTATTTAATAACCAAACCTCCTAAAACTATACAAGAGTATTTCAAAGCTTGGCCTTGCCCCTCATGGGATGGACTTGGGCTCTTTGGGCTTTGGCCTTCTTGGGCTTGGGCTTGGGCTTTGGGCTTGGGCCTCATCTTTATTTTATTTCTTCTTTTAATTTTGAGAAGACTAGAAGGAAGAACTTCAAATGTGAGGGTGGATGTCCTCTTCCTCCATTAATAAAAGCCTCCTTTATTTGATTCTCATCATACTCCTCGAGTTGGAGAGAATTCGTCCACGAATTCTGAATCCCTGCATATAACAAAGTCAGTTTAGTTTTACAATTAAAAGTGGAAGAAAAATGTAAACATGACTTATCTTTTGTAAACAATTGGATTTCAGAAAAGGAGGTTCTATAAATCGACCAAGTTGGAAAAATTTGTTTGGGAATGATGATATCTTTTGGGAAAAGGCATCTTAAATGGTGAAAACCATTAGGAGGTATGAAATCATCCCTAACACTTTTTAACCAAGATGGTGTTGAAATAGAAACCTTGGGTAATGAAAAAGATAAGGAAGGAAAACACCTTGGAGGTGAAAGGAGAAGACTCATGTCAACTTGTTCTTCTTTGTCTTTTTTATTTTGACTTGTGGGAAGTGGGTGAGTTAGGTCTTGTGTTACCTTGTTTATCTTTAAGATTTGCTTTTGTGGACAATGAAGAGCTATGTGCCCAAAACCTAAACATTTAAAACATTTGATATTTGAAGTTTTGGTAGGTGACTTAGGAGTAGAAAGATTTGTAGTAGAAACTTTGTTTGGAAACATGGTTTGTTTGGAAAAATTGGAAGGACAATTTTGAGTAGACATTTTGTTGGCATCCTTCCTAGAAGAGTTGTAGAAATTATAATCATGAGTATTTTTGAAAGTTGTTTTCAAAAGATAGGATTCTACCTTGATGGCTTGGCGAAACACTTTCTTTAAAGAAGAGTACTCATTTAATTCTACAATTTCTCTAATATCTCTTCTCAAACCACGTACAAACCATTTTAGCTTTGACTCTTCATTAGCATGCATATTCATTTTAGTCAAAGTTGTTTCAAAATCTTTAATGTATTCTTCTACCATCCTATGTCCTTGAGGAAGCCTTTGGAACTTCAACAAGTGTTCCTTCCTAGAAGGAGGAACAAACCTCGCGCGCATACACTCTTTCAAAGCATTCCAAGAAACCACGGGAGGTTTCTTGCGATATATAATGTCCATTACAATTTTATGCCACCATTCTTTGGCATAGCCCAAAAAGGATAAAGAAACTATTCTAAGTTTTTGGTCATCTTGGACCTTATACACATGAAAATAATGATCAACCTTAGTCTCCCATTCTAAATACACATTAGGATCACTATCACCATTAAAACTAGGGACTTTTTTACAAGCAATGTTGAACACTTGGTGATATCTTTGGTCACGGTTATAGCTCTCTTCATGAGAATGATGGTGATGCCTCCTTCTTCTATGTTCTTCTTCACCAAGGACTGAAGCTTTGGAAGGAGAATGCTGTTTGTAAGATGCACCACTTGAATAGCCAGCCATTTTGCAAATAAAAAACAGCAAACACACAAAAACAGCAAACAAGTTAAGAAACAAAATTAGCAAAAACAGTGAGCTTGGCAATGAAACTGCCGAAGTGAAATGAGGCTGAAAAAAGAGATCACTCTCAAAGAAATAATGTTCTTGCACCAATCTGATCTTGAGGCCTTGAAATCCTCAAATGAAATATGTCAAAGCAAGCACACCAATCTTAAGAGCAAACCACCACAAAACCAAAGAAACAATAAAGACAAACAAGAAAAGGTATAAGCAAGGAAAGGTAATTGCAAAAGGAATACTATACGTAAGACAAACTCAAAGAGTAAGAATGAAAGACAATCAAGAAAATAAAGAACTCAATGAGAAAAGTAGGCACACAAAAGAAAACCTAAGGAAAAGCACTAGAGGAGATGAAGAAAACAAAAAATTTAGCTACTGGAAATTTTTTTTATGCAAACTGTGTTTGATATTGACTGATTTAACTGGAACGTTGTAGAGCGAACTGGATTATGAAATTTATACCACAGAAACTTCAAGATGTTAACTCAATAATGGCACTGGAATCAATTAAAAACAGTAAGCCAATTGAGAGAAATAAATTTTTTAAAATCACTGCCAGATTACCGTATTTTTTTCGGCAGGAATGTACACTTTTTTTATTTTATTTATCATTTTTGTGTACTTCATATTTTTGAATGATTCTTTTTTCTATTCTTTTCTAACACTTTGAATATCTCAAATCCAGAATTTCAGAATTTTACAGTACGTAAATCAGTTGCAATAAGGAAAAACAGTAAGCACTCTTTTCAGAAACAGAGGAATCCTAATAGGAATAAAAAACAGAATGATGAACTAGCAAAGACATAATAGAAAATGATGTAGTGGAACTTGTATAGGTCTAGAATACAAGTATGAACTCAATTCTAAAAAGAAAATGCACAAAGGATCAACATCAATTCAGAAAATTATATGACACCAAAGCAAGAAACAATCAAAACAATAAAAGTACTACTAGAAGTAATGACATATATGGAATAACATGACTAAGACAAAACTTGACATGATTCAAAAATTAAAAGACACAACACAAATTGTAACAAGTGAAAGGAAGCTTAAGGTATACTCTAGGAAGGATAATGCCATTCCAAAAGAGCAACCATACTCATAAGAATTATGAGTGCCGTAAACCTTTCCACAAACACTTGGAGCAAAAGAAAAACAGCAAGAAAACTCAATTAAAATTCTAAAACAGAAACTTAAATTGCAAGAAAAATTAAAGAGCTCTTGAAATAAAGTGCACACAACTCAACAATTAAACAAGAATGAACCTAAGACTCATGATACCACATGATGTGATTCCAATAGCCACATAGAACAAGATTCTTGACACTTTGAGGAATCACCTTGAGCTGGAAAATGTAGAGGCACTTTCTTAGAAGTTGGATCATAGTTCTAAGATCAAGAACTCACCAAAACAAGTACCAAATCCCAAACTCATTTGGATGAACCAAATATTGTCAAATTGAATCAACAAAGGAGAAGGAAAAGAACAAACCGAACAGAATTGAACTTCAAAACAAAAGAACCGAACAGAATTTAAAAACTAAACAGAAAATAGGTGCTGGAAAATTAAAGGAACCGAAACAAAAACAACTCAAAACTCAAGGCAATAAGAACAAATTGAAGAAGAAGAAAGGAAGGAGAAGAGAATGCTCATGAAGATGGAGGAATGGTTGGATGATCACGCCACTAGAAGAATGGATGCTCCTAGATGAGTGTGGAAGCCGCCACTTGAGGAAACCATGGTCCTTCAAGATAAGACTAGAGAAGAAGCTCAAAGCTCTCCAAATGCTCACTCCAATTTTGAGTATAGTTTCTTTAGATAAAATTCAAATCTGAATTTTACAAAGGAAGCACCTCTATTTATAGCCTAAGGTGCTGAAAAATAGGTGGGAAATTTCAAATAAACTCATTTGAAATTCCCACCAAAAACAAGTCACATGGGAGGTGTGACCTTTTTCTACTATGACACCTCCCAAAAACTACACCTACACCACTCTCCTAAGTCACATGGACAATGTGACTTTATTTTACATTTTCACACACCTTTATTTAATAACCAAACCTCCTAAAACTATACAAGAGTATTTCAAAGCTTGGCCTTGCCCCTCATGGGATGGACTTGGGCTCTTTGGGCTTTGGCCTTCTTGGGCTTGGGCTTGGGCTTTGGGCTTGGGCCTCATCTTTATTTTATTTCTTCTTTTAATTTTGAGAAGACTAGAAGGAAGAACTTCAAATGTGAGGGTGGATGTCCTCTTCCTCCATTAATAAAAGCCTCCTTTATTTGATTCTCATCACTTTCCTTCTTCTGGTGGTTTTTCCTGCATTTTAACCGATTCACATCATCCTTTAACTATCTGGTGCATACGTTGTGGGTTGTCTTTTCCATTTCTCCTTTCTCGTAACTTAGGGCATCGTCAATCGTTGCAACGAACCTACGTTCGTTTTTCACCCTTCTCCCATGATCGAGTCAACCTCTGCGAACCCTGATCATTTTTCCTTTTCTTCTTCCTTTGCAGCTTCAACAATGACTCGCTCAAAGATCACCCCAAATCCTCCTCCTTCATCACGAAACCCCTCCTCACAAGCACACGACCCACCGCGAGCACGCGGCACTTCGTCTTCTCAGGCTGAGAGGCCTGCACCTTCCCGCCCCAACCTGGCCCAGGCTACTCCGCCTGTCACCGGAGGAGCCTCCGTCCCCCCACCAGACTTCAAAAAACTATATCCCTAGGCCAACTCGACCCTGTTGGGGGAAACATCTTCTGTGAACACTGCTGGGGCAGTTCTGCGATTGACGAAGGGGGATGAGCCTCACCAATCATTCCACAAGGAGCACGACGATAAGATGACAGTGCTACCTTGCCCCCCTGGCCTGCCAGTTTGCGCTGACGACAAGGCAAACAACGGTGGACCCTTCTGTTTCATCTACACAACCTTGTTCAAGAAGGTGAAACTCAGGTTTCCCATCACTCGCTTTGAGAGGGAGCTTCTCACCGAGCTCAACATCGCCGCCGCCCAGCTTCATCCCAACAGTTGGGCGTTTGTGCGGGCATTCCAAGTCATGTGCGACCACCTGGGATTTCCAGCATCGGTGGATGTCTTCTTGTTCCTTTTTGAAGCCAAGCACCCAGGAGATCGCCTGTGGGTTAGCTTGAACGGGATTGCTGGGAGGTCGATTCTCTCCATCTTCCAGCAATCCTATAAAGACTGGAAGGGCAAGTTCGTCCAGATACGCCCCAACGACAAGGACGCTTCCTTGCTCGACGGTTTCCCCTTGTACTGGGTAAACAAGGGGAACAAAGAGTCCAAAAGCTGCTTCAGGAGACCCAGAAGTCCTGATAGCATGGGCGCTTTGGACAGAGATCTCTGTTTCTTCTAGAAGAGTGTGGCGGACGCCAACATCACCTTCCCGCACAGGGCCGATCGCCACCCAAGGGCCCCACACCTCCCGATGTCCAACCCGCCGCCCAACGCAAGAAGCTTGTCCTCAGGAAACCCAAGAGGAAAGCTCCCCAAGTAGTCCATGAGGAGGAAGAGGAAGACGACGAGGTAACCGAAGATGGCCTTGTCACGAAGAGGAAGAGGGTGGCACCTTCTTCTCCACCTGCTCCGCCCCCTCTTCCAACATCAACACCGCCGTCTACGCCTGCTCCTCCTCCATCATTGCCACCTCCACCAGCTCCTGCTTCACCAGTCCAAGCCATTCCATTGGCATCTGCGCCACCTGCGGTTGAGGCCCCCGAGCCAAACTTCATGGAGGACCCCCCGAGCGCCTCCACTCCTTGTGCAACAGCTGGAGGGGGTCCTCCTTCAAATGCCTCAGCCGCAGACGTTGCTCCAATCGGGGATGAAGTTGCTCATGACTCTCCAATTCTAATTACTGAATCCCCGACGTCGCCACCTCGCCAAGAAGCACCTGCGGATCAACCAACTAAAGAAGGTGGCGGCGAGAGCCAACAACAGGCCCAACCGGCGCCTCCACAGGCAGGTCTCTCCATTGAGGTTAAGAGGATGTGGGAGCCTTTCTCTGCTAAACTGAAGATGATGGCAGAAGACTTCCCCTCCATTATCTCTAGAGCTGTGGAGAGCTCCACCAGGAAGCTCCAGGACGACCTCTTCAACCTTCGAACTGAGAATAGCACTATGAGGGTTGAGGTGGAGAAGTTGTCCTTCAATCTGACACTCGCGGAGGTTGAACACTCCCGAGTAGAAGATGCGATGAGCACCGAGCTCTGGTTGGCGCGCAAGGAGGCCACCGATCTACGCCACAAGGTGCAGCTACTGGCCCAAGAGAAAATTGAGCTGGAGAGCAAGATTGTACCTTATCGCGTTAAGGTGGCTGACCTAGAGGCCTCAATAAAAACTGACGCCGCCAAGGTGAAGAAACTGGAGCAGAGGTCAGCTGATCGGGAGATCTTCCTGGGAAAGGTGGAAAAGGCGAGGGACGACGCCATGGCTGAGCTTGCCGAAGCCAACAAAGAGAAGGGGAAGATCGCTGCTGAATTGGGCCAAGTGCAGGTAGAATCCAAGAAGGTTGCTGAAGACCTTCTCCAGGCTCAAGAAACCAACGAAAAACTGAAGAAGCAAGTTGAAGAGCTGGAGCAGCAGAACAAGGAGCTGAAGGAATAGACTGAAGAACTCAAGAAACAGATTGAAGAGCTTAATCTGAGTTCTGCCCAAATTCTGGCTGCTGGATTCGAGGCCGCACGGGAACAGTTCGCCTGCTTGTTCCCTGATCTGGATCTTAGCGTGGTGTCCCTTAACAATGAGGTGGTGGATGGAAAGGTGGTTCCTGCTGAAGACTGATCAATTTCCTCCATCCACTACCTTTATGTTTTCTCTTTGTATACAATTGTAATGAACTTTTTCCTTTTTCTGTACATGTGTTCTTGAACTGATACTCATTTTAATGACAAAGTCTGTGTATTCCCTCTTATATCTTCTTTAGCTGTTTTAACTTCCCTTGCGCAATTTACTTCAGAGAAATGACTTAGTAATTTCGTAGGCACGATCTTGTACTTAACTGTTTCGAACCATTTCAACTTCGAATAATAATCACTTTAACAACTTGTAATCTTAAGGCAATCAACCTTAGCGCAAAATTACTCTTCAAGCAACGAACTTTAACTCAACTATTGGCTTAAAACATTGCTTCACCCGAACTGCTTCATCAAAGCGGGTTTTTAACTTTCTCGCCACTGTTTGAACTTTTTCTGGTCGCCAAAGACTCTTGGCGATATCAGCTTCTTTCTGGCTTCATACCTTGGCCATTGTTCTTTATCTGGGGTAGAGGCGCCTTTCGGACCCTTCTCTACCTTCCTGAACTTCAGAACAAAAGACCGGGTGGCTAGGCGCTCTCTTCGAACCTACCTTAACCACCTTCCAAACTTCGTCCACCCTTAACACCATACCTGAACTCGTTCGAGACGAGAAGGATTTTATCTTGCCTGAACTCGCTCATCGGCGAGAAGGTCTTTTACTTGCCTCTACATTGCCCCGGGGGTTACATCTTCTCGCCCCCAGAAACACTGAGGACTTTTCACTGGTGCCTCTACATTGCCCCAGGGGTTACATCTTCTCGCCCCCAGAAACACTGAGGACTTTTCGCTCTTCCTCGCCTGCACTCGCTCGACGGCGAGGAGGTCTTTAACTCGCCTCAGGACGCGCGAGGGCGTTGAGGTCTTTTAGCTGGTGCCTCCGATCGCCGAAAGACGATGAGGACTTTAACTTTAACTTGTGCCTCCGATCGCCGAAAGACGATGAGGACTTAAAACTTTAACTTGTGCCTCCGATCGCCGAAAGACGATGAGGACTTAAAACTTTTAACTGGTGCCTCCGATCGCCGAAAGACGATGAGGACTTAAAACTTTAACTGATGCCTCCGATCGCCGAGAAACGATGAGGACTTAAAACTTTTTAGAAAGCATGCAATATATCTTTAACTCGCCTTAAGTCACATATAAGTGACAAGGTCTTTCTTCAAAACTTTCTGAAAACAACAGGCACGCAATCTAAAACAACTTGTACTTTGAAAACTTCTCTTTATTGGGTGGCCTCATTAAAAACCCTCCTTAGGGAAAAAAGAGTGCGCCCTTCAAACTGTTTTAACAGAGATATTGTAATATAACTTTGTGTTTGTCTTTACTTACAAAGCTTCTTAACTGTAATACAACTTCAGGTGCGTGGCGTTCCAAGTGCGAGGAATCGCCCCTCCTTCCAATGTCTCTAACCGGTAGGCGCCGTTCCCGAGCGCCTCAGTTATTCTGAACGGCCCCGTCCACTTGGGCGACAGTTTATTCTCCATCTCGTACTGGTGGGCTTTCCTCATCACCAGGTCGCCTTCTCTAAACTGTCTTGGCATCACCTTCGAGTTGTATCTTCGCTCAATCCTTCTCTTCACCGCTTCAGCCTTCAATCTCGCCTCTTCCCTGACCTCATCCAGTAGATCCAGGTTCAGCCTTCTCTCTTCATTCGAGTCTTCCTCTACGAAGTTCTGGAATCTCGGCGAGCTCTCCTGGATCTCTACTGGAATCATTGCATCACACCTATAGACCAAGCTGAACGGGGTCTCATGGGTTCCTGACTGCTCAGTGGTGTGGTACGCCCAGACTATGCGGGGTACCTCCTCAGCCCAGCTTCCTTTGGCTTTCTCTAGCCTTCTCTTCAAACCTCTCAGCAACACCCGATTAGCTGACTCTACTTGGCCATTTGTCTGAGGGTGCTCGACGGATGCAAACACTTGTTGAATTCCCACCCCTTTGCACAGCTTCTTCAACAGGTGGCTTGCAAACTGAGTCCCATTGTCCGACACCAGGCGCTTGGACACTCCAAATCGGCACACAATGTTCTTCCACACGAAACCTTCGATCTTGTGTGCGGTGATCTGGGCCACTGGTTCTGCTTCGATCCACTTGGTGAAATACTCAATCGCCACCACCAAGTACTTCATCTGCCTGATCGCCAGCGGGAAAGGTCCCAGGATGTCGATTCCCCAAGTATGAAACGGCCAAGGGCTGTAGATCGACTTCAACTCCTCGGGAGGAGCCTTGTGCCAATCGGCGTGCTGTTGGCATTGTTTGCAACATTGGGCATACTTCTTGCAGTCTTCTCTCATCGATGGCCAGTAGTAACCTGCACGCAGAGTCCTTGCGGCCAGAGCTCGACCCCCGACGTGGCTTCCGCATATTCCTTCATGGAGCTCTGCCATGATCCTCGTGCACTTCTCGCCATGTATACATTCCAGGAGTGGGTGAGTGAACCCAAACCTGTACAGATCGCCATCAATCAATGTGTACTTGCTAGAATTTTTCTTTACCTTCCTAGCCTCTGCCGGATCCAGCGGGAGAAGGCCATCTGCCAGGCACCGCTTGTACTGTGTTATCCAGGTGTCTGGCTCATGGGTAGCGCAGACCTGTGTCATGTTCACCCTCTCTCCCCGACACGCTCTAATTCTCGGCGATCTCAACGTTTCTTGCGTTAAAGACTTGTGACTTCTTGTCGCTTTTTCCGTCGACCTGCTTATCTGAAGAACCAGGTGATCTGCTACAAATGCCCTCGGCGTCTTCAGAGTTTCTTGAATCACCGTCCTCTGCCTACCCCCTTTGCCTGAACTGGCGAGCTTGGCCAGCAAGTCAACTCGGGCATTCTGCTCTCTGGGCACATGCACCACTTCAAAGGAGGCAAAGGAACTCTTCAATTCCAGCACATACTCCAAGTAAGCCGCCATTTGTGGATCTTTAGCCTGGAACTCGCCTGTGACTAGCAGCGAGTCACTCTTAGCCATCAACACCCTGGCTCCCATCTCTTTGGCCAGCAAAATCCCGGCGATCAGCGCCTCATACTCTGCTTGATTGTAGCTGGCTTTGAAGGCAAACCTCAAAGATTGTTCGATCAGCACGCCGTTGGGTCCTTCCAAGATGACTCCAGCACCGCTACCCTGCTGGTTTGACGATCCATCCACCGAGAGTACCCAACGGAAGTCGTCCCCTTCAGCTCGTGTCGCTTCGGATGAGAGCTCGACCACGAAATCTGCAAAGATTTGCCCCTTGATCGGGCCTCGGGGCTCATACTTAATATCAAACTCTGACAATTCTACCGCCCACTTCACCATCCTTCCCGCAACGTCAGGCTTCTTCAAGACCTTCTGGATGGGTAAGTCAGTCATCACCAGTATGGTGAAGCTATGGAAATAGTGGCGTAACCTCCTCGCCGAAAATACCACAGCCAGCGCAGCCTTTTCCTAGGCCTGATATCTTGTTTCGGGGCCCTGCAACACCTTACTAACAAAATAAATAGGCTTCTGAGCCTGATCTTGATCCTGGGCGAGCACCGCACTCACCGCCCTCTCAGTTACAGCAAAATACAACCTGAGAGGGGTTCCCACCAGCGGTTTACACAGAACCGGCGGGCTCGCCAGATATTCCTTCAGCTTGACGAAGGCTTCCTCGCACTCCTTCGTCCAAGCAAACTTGTTATTCCTCCTTAGGCACTGAAAATAGGGATGGCCCTTTTCTCCGCTAGCTGACACGAAGCGAGACAGGGCTGCCATCCGACCTGTTAGCTGTTGAACCTCCTTCACCGTAGCTGGGCTCCTCATCGCCAAGATGGCGGCACACTTATCAGGGTTGGCCTCTATGCCTCTTTCAGTTAAGAGGAAACCCAAAAACTTTCCAGCCTCCAAGCCGAAAATGCATTTCTCTGGATTCAGCTTCAATTTGAACTTGGCGATCGTCGTGAACAACTCCTCCAAGTCTGCAACGTGCTTGCTTTTCTCTGGGGAGGTCACGACCATGTCATCGACGTACGCTTGCACATTCCTTCCCAGCATCGGTGCAAACGTGGCCCCTGCGTTCTTCAGCCCAAACGGCATCACCTTATAGCAGTAGCACGATCTCTCGGTCATGAAGGTGGTCTTCTCTTCATCCATGGGATGCATCTTGATCTGATTATACCCCGAGAAGGCATCCAGGAAGCTCAACAACTTACACCGTGCAGCACTGTCCACCAGGGCATCAATGCTTGGCAAAGGATATGAGTCCTTCGGACAAGCTTTATTCAGATCGGTGAAATCGACGCACATGCGCCATTTCCCATTACTCTTCTTCACCAGCACGACATTTGCCAGCCATTCAGGGTACTGGACTTCCCTGATGTGGCCTGCAGCGAGGAGTTTCTGTGTTTCGTCCCTAATCGCCTGCCTCCTCTCCTCGTTGAACTTTCTTCTTCTTTGTCGCACTGGTCTTACCAAGCTGTCCATCGCCAGATGATGGCACAAGAAGTCGGGATCGATCCCGGGCATGTCCAAAGCGGACCATGCAAACGCATCCAGATGCCGTTCTATCACCTTGGCGATCTGGTCCTGGAGCTCATCCTCCAGGGATCTTCCTAGATTGAAGATCTTTCCCCCGATTTCTCTCTCGAGCCACTGCTCGACGGGTTTTGGTCTGGTTTCTCTAGCGATCACCGCCATGGCGATTCCCAGTTCTCTCGCTTCCTCAGGGCGATTCCTGGCCTCTTCCTCCTCTGGACAAGCATTCCCCTCCCCCAGCTCAGCATCCACCATCTCCACGTCTCTTCCGGCGGTCTCTTCTGTTACCCTCGATCTAGGCTTCACACCGGGAGGCGGGGTGGTCGTTACGTAACTCACCGATCTCTTGTTTTTCAGGCTATTCTCATAGCACTTTTTTGCTTCTTTCTGATCGGATTTGATGGTGATCACCACCCCCTCCATAGACGGCAACTTCACCTTCATGTGCCGGGTCGACGGTATGGCACCTATCCTGTTGAGCGTGGGCCTTCCCAACAGGATGTTGTATGCTGAAGGAGCGTTTACAACAAGATATTTGATTTTTTCCGTTCTTGAACCCGCCACATCTGTAAACGTTGTCCTCAACTCTATGTACCCCCTGACCTCCACCTGGTCACCAACGAAACCATACAAGCACCCTCCATAGGGCCTCAGCTGGTTAAGGGGCAGCTCCAGCTGCGTGAAAGTCGGCCAAAACATCACGTCTGCCGAGCTTCCTTGGTCCACCAGCACCCTGTGGACCTTTCTTCCCGCTGTTATCAACGAAATTACTATGGGATCGTTGTCATGAGGCACAACATCCCTAAGATCTTGCTTGGTGAAGGTAATATCCACTTCCGACGAGTGGTCTTCAAACATATCCACCGTCATCACAGACCTCGCGTACCTCTTCCTCTGTGATGCAGTGCATCCACCTCCTAAAAAACCCCCTGCAATGGTGTGGATCTCTCCGTGCGTAGGCATCTCGTGCTGCTGAGCCTCAACACCTGCTGGTTGGGAGCTCGACGCGCCCCCCGTCCTTCTATCCAGCAAATAGTCGTTTAGGAACCCGCTCTTAACCAGATCGTCGAGCTGGTACCCTAATGCCAAGCACGAGTCCACTATATGGCCTAAGCCCTGGTGAAACTCACACCAGGCATCTGGCTTTGGTCCCAGCACCTTGTTGCCCACCTTTTCTGGCGCCTTCAGCCTAGCAGATATATTGGGAATGGCGATCAATTCCGCCAATCCCATGACAAACTTGTGCTTAGGCGGGCGATTGTATTCCCGGCGTGCTGGTTGCTGGCGTCCTTGGCCCCTACCCTTGTTCTTCCTTGGATCATAAGGATGGCGTGTCCTCTGATCCCTTCTGGCCGCCGCTGTCTCCAGCACCCTCTGTGGCTGGATCCTGGTCTGGGCGCGTGGCCTAGCGGGAGCCACGCTTCCTCTCTTCTCGGCGACTTTGCTCTCGTCGGCGATGTGGGCCACCGCAAGTCGCCTAACCTCAGCAAACGTGGCGGGGTGAGCCGTGATCAATGCCTCGCAGAATGGTCCCGGCAGCACGCCCTTCTTAAATGCGTAGACCAGCATTTCTTCATCTTTGGCCGGCGATCTGACCATCTGTGCCCCAAAGCGATTTAGGTAGTCCCTGAGGGACTCTCCCTGATATTGCCTTATATCAAACAAATCATAAGACACCCTGGGCGGTGCCTTATTCACGATGTACTGCTCAACGAAAATCTTCGAGAACTGTTGGAAATTGGTAATGTGACCGTTAGGCAGGCTCACAAACCATTCCAGCGCCGTTCCCTGGAGTGTGATCACGAACATCTTGCAGTACATGGCGTCTGATCCCCCTGACAACATCATCTGCGTATGGAACGTGGTGAGATGAGCCTCAGGATCCTCCACGCCGGTGAAAACAGCCTTAACAGGAACCACACTTGCAGGAATAGGCGTGTCAGTAATCGCCTGAGCGAAAGGCATAGGAAAAACACGAGGTGGCGACGACGGCGCAACCTCTTCAGCAATAGAACGCCCTTGCTGCTCCTGAAGAGTTTGACGCAGCTCCTCAGTCACCTTGCTGAGCTCATCATTCCTGGCGCGAGAGGCGGCCAGGTCCTCATGCATTCTCGCCTGTTCTATGCGCGAGGCTTCCACAGTTGCCTGCAACGAACGCATCATCTTTGCCATCTGCACCATGGTCATGGCGGTAGCGCCTTCGGCAGCGACGGGCGCAACTGGACTTGAACGATTGCTTCTCATTTTTCTCATGAAACTTGGCGAATCACAGAATGCAGCGAACAACACTTACTTCAGCTACGATTGATTCAGCGATCAATCGGTCAGAACCTCGCAAAACTTCGCAAAAAACTCAAGAACACCGCGAATCCTCCAAAGAAACCTGCAACTCCACTAGAAACCACCGCTTCTCCTACGGATAACACAACGAGCCAAAGAACTCAAACTTCACCGAACAAATCTCGCGTAAACAGCAGAAAACCTCACTTCACCGAACAAAAACCCGAACGAACGGTGGAAAACGCGAAATCACAGAACAAATCTCAAACGAACAGCGAACAGTGGTTGCACCAGCACACAACCACGCAGAAAACTACGAAAACCTCCAAGAACTCACGCTGTGGATGGGAACAGGTTTTACACGACCCCACGGTGGGCACCTGATGATCCTGCCTGTTGACCAGAACGTTGGAACTTGCCTCGTCAAACTTGGATCGACGTGTGCACCGCTTCAACCTCCGTCCTCCGCCAAAATCCACCTCAAGAACCTGCAAAAGAACAGAGCGGCGTCGCTGCGGCCGATCGCACTCCAACGCCCAAGTCAGTGACCGAACCACCAAATACTAAGAGCAATAACACTCAAGAACTCTCAAGGAACCGTGCAATGTTCTCTCTCACAGTATGCTCAAGAACTCGCAAGCGTAAAGAGTATAATCTGAATGTGCGTACCTCGAAAGTTCGTTCGGAAACCCTTTTATACCTGGTCACTTTCTCTCTCCTGGCAGTTACAGACCTGGACACGTGGCTCGCATCCAATCGTACACGTGCCATCATCTGGAGCCTCCTTGACTTGGGCGCTGCTTCTGACTCTCTTTTGGCTAAGTTACTTATGCATGGTACTGCCCAGTGCATAGCTAACTTGGGAGTGCGGTCTCTACTGGAACTGGCGAGTTAGGGTGCCTTCGTACACCTTCCCTGTGGTCTCGCCGGCCGCCTTCATAATCTGCACCACCTTCATCTCTGGCGATGTGCTTGCTCTGGCGATCTCCAATCACTAGGTCGCCTGAGTTTACATCTGGCGACTTCATCTTTAACCCGGTGATCGCCGATTCTGGTATGCTGGAGATCGGAACACGCCAACTTAATAACTGGCGAATTCACGAGCCCCCCGACTTCTTTCCCTTCTGCCAACCTGGCGTCTTGTCAACACGCCGATACCGTAGCTTGATGCCACATCACCACTTCCGACTACCAGGGCGGTACAGAGATAAATCACCTGAATCCTATCTACCACTATATATAATAATTTTTATTTATTTTTAAAAAATTACCTCAAATATTAATCTATGTATTCAATAGTAGGTTATGCTTATGTGACTTAACAAATAAGCCAAAACAACTTTTGGATTAATTATTTCAAAAATGGTAAACTAAGGATTTTTTTGATGAAGAGTATAGTTCTCAAATAATTATTAGGATTTTTGAAAAGAAAATTGTTTACAGTGGATTTCACCATCATAAAAATATGCTAACATTAATATTACTTTTAGAGTTGGAAAATGGTAGATCAAATATTAGATATTTTAAATATTTGAAAGTAGGTCGTTTCTCCAGGGCTTATTAAGCCTTTATTAAAAGAGACCAATTTATTGGTAACATAGGAGTAGGTGAACTCCAACTATATTTCTAACACTTAATAATGACAAAACATAATGCATAAACCCGTGCAAAACCACGTGCTATAACATAAAACAAATTACAAAACCACGATAACTGTTCCGTCCGGTTGACCGGGACGTCTTCGTGCACGACCTCAACCGTCAGCTGGGGTCTCCTTCCCGCTGGTTGCCCGCGGATTCCTGCAAATAAAAAGGGGACAAAGAGGCGCCCTAGCGGCCGTGTGCACTCCGACGCTCAAGTCAGCCAGCAAGAAACACCAAAAAACTGTCCACCCACGTATCTGAGCACCGCGTGTGGCACTCTGAAGGTGGCAAAAGAACTGTGTATATGTGTGTGTGTTGTCTCCTTCAGGCAAAAATATTCTCCAGTCACTTGTACGTAATCTCACGGGCAAGCAACCAGAGAGTTTCTCGTAAATTTGCCAAAGGTTCCAACCCTTTTTCCGACATTCCCAGCGCTATTTAAACTGCCCCAGCATTTAAAGCGCCTTAAAGCGCTTTTAATCTCAAACGTAACGCACTCATTAAAGCGCTTAATTACGAAACGTAGCGCATTTAAGACGTTGAAACGCTCGGGAGCCATAATAGTACCTGAATGCTCGAAAGGGAAACTGTATTGAATATCTTTAATTACCTGGCACCTGACTAGAGGGTGCTTCTATTCTGGCATGGATGTCGTGCACGTGGAGGGCCTCACGACGCCATGACCCCATCTGGGGGCGTTTCTGCCCACCTGGGGACGTCTCTACGTGTGAGCCCTCCTGCTTGGGAGTGCTACTGCGCTAGGGGTGACTTTTTGGGTGCGAACTCATGCCCCCAAGTATCTAGCCACTTACTTTGAGAGCGTATCTGCCTTCCTCTCGTACCCTGCACCCGCTTACCCTGGGCGTGACCTTCCTCTTGGGTTGTATCTGTCCCGAAAGCGTCTCTGGGGTGGCAGGGGTACTTCACGAGTCAGGTTGCCCTACCCTGATGTCATCACTATGGCCTTGAAGCCACCTTTTTTTCTCTTCATCACTTTCCCGAGATATCGGGTCCTGAGGCTTTCCCACGGCGTCGCTCCCTCCATGGTCTTTCCTACCCATGGGTATCGGGGAACCATACCGTGATTGCCTTACTTTTACACTGTTTGATCTGGCTACCCCCTGGTTGGGCGACGCCTCCACCCAGGCGACGCCTTGCCTTGGCGACGCCTTGTCCTATCTTGGCGACGCTTCCTCTTGGCGTCTCTACACCTGAGCGACACCTTGAGTTGACTTTGAATTTCCAGTCGTTGACTTAGACTTAGTCAACGCCCTGATACGGGACGGTACAATAACAAAGATCATGAATAATAAATAAATAGTACTACGTAGGAGGAAGTTAGTTGAGTAGAAGATGGTGAGAGAATTAATTGAATTAGGTTAGATAGGGATATTATGGATACATGCATGAATGTAGTTGTAAGCAGAGATTGATGACGATTAGTGTGAAGGAGTCGATAATGGTGCAACCCGCAGTGGCTACCCGCGGAAGGTGTTGTGGATGTAAAACATGGATTTTTTTTCATATTTACTGGACAAAATCAGAAAAAATTAGGTTTTTGGTCAAAGTTGCCAATGGTGTAGGCAACATCAATTAAATTTATTAATCAATCTATTTATTTTTTAGTTTTTAATTAAAGTTTTTAATTGGATTGACAACTTCAGTTTAAATAAAATTGGATATTGGATTGTCAATTTTACTTAATTAAAGTTGTCAATTCGGTTAGCAAGTTCAGTTGATTTTTTTAAAAGAAATAAAAATTAATATTTTTGAAAATATAAATATATAGTTAAATTTTTTATATTAATTATAATATAAAAATTTAATTTGGTTTTATTTAAGAAAATGACATATAAAGTTGAAGAAAAAGTACTTGTTTTAACAATAATTTTAAATAAATTGGGTTAAAAATGAGTTGTGTGATAAATTAAAAAATATTTACTATTTTTTAAATATTGTTATGTATAAATTTTTAGATTATATGATATATGAAAGTATAAATTATATAATATCTAAAAAGTAATAATATACATGTATTTATGTAAAATAAATGTATTAAAAAATAAATGAAAATATTAAATAGAAGTCATTAAAAGAAGATGATATTAAAATATTTGATAAGAACAACATTACAAAGGATGATTCTACTGTCTAAATGGACAATTTCCTCTGTTATGACCTTCATTGCGACAGGAAGAACATTTTTTTGGCTTGTTTTGAATTGGTTGATCCATTTCATTATGCAAACGAGTTGTAATTTGTCATCCCGAGTTTTTACGTCGCATGTGGGGGTCAAGTATGAAATTTGGCCCGATATAAGTAGACCAATAATCTGCGTTTCGAACGGGATGGAATTCAACTCGATATGCCTTTCTAATCGTGTGGAGGTTGTAAACCGAATTAATTTATGTCGTCATTTGTAAATGACAAGAGGAACAAACGACAATAAAGTGACGACAGGGAAATCGAAGAGCTTGGAAGTGGCCACAATCACACCACCAATCATTTAATCTAACTGTATATGACTGAGGCCGTCGACCATGTTGCGGGGTGGCTAATTCTTGGACATCAAATTCAGAATTTTATACATTAAACCTTTCCACAAAACACATAGTCGAATCTTGTTGATTTTTTTCTACATAAGGTTGTGATATCTTCTGGATAATGATGACTTGCATGTAACATGGTGTCTATTTTGAAGACTCGCTCAACAAACCATGTTTTTGTTTTTTTGAAAGTTGCCTTAACCAAAGCGGAAATCGGTAAGGAACGAGCTCACTTAAGCACGAAGTTAATGCATTCCGCTAAATTTGTGGTCAAATGACTAACCTTTTTTCCCCTTCGTATGCTTGAGTCCATTTCTCTAACAATGAAGAAAGCTTTAGAAACACATCATCCATTTCTCTAACAATGAAGAAAGCTTTAGAAACACGTCATGGTGATTTTGGCAGTAGCACAAACTTTGTCGTTCGTTGTTCACTCCCAATATTTTAGAGGGATCATCATTCTTCTATAAATTTTGGACACCGGTGTTAGCCAATTAAATTATATCACTTTATAAAAACAATATAGTATATTTGCAGAAGTAAATAACTTAAATAAATTTAAACATTTTTTTATCTTTTTTTTAATGAAAAAATGATCCATAAAAGTAAAATGAATAAAAATAAGATGAATGGGAACCGGTTGAACTTATTGTTTAGAAGAGTAGATAGATAAAGTAGTTCATAATTTCTTACTCCATATCATTTTAAAAAGTTTCGAATATTCTTCATAGTATACTAGATTGAGCAATCAGAACACCTTTTCTTATTTAAATACCAACTTATATATGTTTATAAATATATATAAGAACACCTATTTTTTAATTTAAGAAAATATGTGTTTATCAATAATGGTGTATAATATAGTTTAAAGTGTAATTTCATTAAATAAAATAAAATTAATTAAAATATATTTATATTTGAGCTCTATGAACCATCTTATTAGAATTTTATGGCATCTAGTCGCCTTCCCGCGATTATGTCCCTATTGCGACTCCAAGATAAATATGTTACTAAAGACGTATGGGAAGGTAATGAAGGACTATTGAGACCCAGAAGACATGCAATCTGGGTACTAAAGCATGAGGACATACTTGACCAACGAGTCAAACAGTTAATTGATCATTCTGGTTTTGGAGATTTGTTAAAATTTAAGAACATTGACTTCAACCACGTACTACTTACAACATTAGTGGAAAGGTGGAGATTAGAGACTCATACCTTTCACTTCGGTGAAACAACTGTTACTTTGGAGGATGTGGAAGTCATATTGGGTTTATCTGTTGATGGAGAGGCTGTCACCGGGATTACTACTGGTGATTTAGTATCTTTGTGTGAGCAGTTCCTCAGATTTATACCACCCGCTACAACGGTGAAAGGAAATGCAATTAGTTTGTCTTGGCTTAACAACACTTTTCAGGAACTGTCACATCATGCAACTGATGATGTTATTGCTCAACATGCTCGATCCCACATATTAACACTTATTGGGAGCCTGATTCTTCAGGTAGTAAGGTATATTTAATGTATCTATTATTGTTGGCTAACTTGAACAACGTTAGAAATTATAGTTGGGGGTTAGCTGTATTGGCTTCTTTATATTGTGCGCTTGATCACGGAATAGACTTTAATTAAGATAATATTGGAGGTTGCACGCTGCTTTTACAGTGTTGGGCATGGGAATGCCTAACATGCATTTCTCCACAACTTCAACCATTGACCAATTCTTTATTAATTTTCGAGACAAGAAAACAAAGTTCTTAATATTCCTTTGCTTATATTAGGTGGACTCGGAGGATGCATAGGACGCACACAGGAGGAACCATTATTCCTCAAATACAAGCAATGTTTGATGACATTAAAGCTAAAGAGATTGTAACCAATATATAACCTAACGTATCATTTTAACTGAAAATTTCATATTACTGATAAACATTTATTTACTGTTTCTTTGGACTCCATATCGAGTGGATTATGTTAGGGGCGTGATCACTATTGAGGTTTCTCCAATTGCACGAGTGGTAGTTCCTCTCATATGTTTCTCAACGGTTGAATTTCATCAAGTTGATAGGGTTATGCATCAATTTGGATTTCGACAGAGTATTCCAAGTGACCCATTCAATGTTGATCAACTTCACAAAGAGGATATGAGAAGACGAACTGATCGATACTGCCCACAATATCATGTGGCATAGATAACTATGTGGAATGACCGTCATAATCGTCTAATTCAAGGAAATCAATTTAACGAAAATAGTCATTTGCATGACAAGTCAACATACATGCAATGGTACATCAACCATACTATCTGCTACATCTTGCCTATAGAGTCATCGTCCAATGATGATATAAGTTCAATTACAAAATTATTTATTATTCTTCATTCACTCATCCAAAATTAACACATATTTTCAAAACAGTATGATATGCCACATGAGACTACACAACCTCACTATCAACATCATGTCGGGTCGTCTTCTCAAATTCAATCGTTTCAATAACAATCTTTTCGTCCGCCAGGTGTTCAACCGACCCAATTGTTCGGATATAAGGATCAACCTCACATGTCATTCTAGTTGTCATTCTATCAACCACTTTTCAACTACTCAACATCTCCATCTCAACAACAATTTTTTGCTGGTCCATCAAATCCCTTTGCAACTTCTACCATGACCCCCCATTTGCCTACAATCCAATGTCATCCATGTAATATTACCGACCAACAATGCGTTCACAGGTGTCTGGAAATCAGAATGATGATAATGAAGTCGAAGGCACTGATGATGACATTCCACCTCCACCGCCTCATACCCTTCCATCCGAACAACGACCACGAAGATAATGAAGAAGACCACCATGTAGCACAACTTCGTATAGATGACAACTTTTCCTACATCTTTATTTTATAATCATGTATAAATTTTACTTATTTATCATTTTAAAAATATTGTTTAAACGCTACCCTATTTATTTATAACTATATCAACTATAAACGCTACTTCACGAACATAATTTCAATTTTTTAAAAACAACAAAAGTATTTTTAATTTTAACATTATTTAAAAAGTACTAAATATTTTACATTTATTACACAACATATTTTTAATCCAACTTAATTTTGGGTAACTTTGTTTCTTGTAAAAACAAAAATTTAGTTTTTTTTATAGTTTTAATAGTTTTAATTTAAAAAATTATTATTATATAAATTTTTTAATTTTTAAAAAACATTAATTATTTAAAAAAAATCAATTGACAACTTTAATAGAGAGAAATTGCCAATCCAATGTCCAATTTTATTTAAACTAAAGTTGTCAATCCAGTTAGAAACTTTATTTAAAAAAATAAAAAGTGGGTGAATTAATAAATTTAATTAATGTTGCCTACATCATTGACAACTTTGTCCAAGAATTGTCCATTTCTATAATTTTTTCTGTTTTTGTCCATTTAAAAAAAAAAAGCACCTTTGGTGAAATATCCAAGTATTTCAGTACAACAACCCTTATAAAAAGAAACAACCATATAACGTCTATCCCTAGTTGTAAGCAGAGATTATGACGATTAGTGTGAAGGAGTCGATAATGGTGCAACCCGCAGTGGCTACCCCGGGGAAGGTGTTGTGGAACTCAGACTTGGATCCTAGTGGGGAATTACCACACTCCCACCGTCTATTTCTACAACCCAAACGGGACTTCCAATTTCTTCCATCCCAACATTTTGAAAGAAGCCAGTGTAAGACCCTCGTTCTTTTCTACCCATGGTCGCCTCCGCCATGGTGACGACCATTATCGACTCCTTCACAGTAATCGTTGTTCCGTCCGGTTGACCGGGACGTCTTCGTGCGCGACCTCAACCGTCAGCTAGGGACTCCTTCCCACTGATTGCCTGTGGATTCCTGCAAAAAAGAGGACAAAGAGGCGCCCTAGCGGCCGTTTGCACTCCGACGCTCAAGTCAGCCAGCAAGAAACACCAAAATTGTTCACCTCCGTCTCTGAGCACCGCGTGTGGCACTCTGAAGGTGGTAAGAAATAACTGTGTATTGTGTGTCTGTGTTCTCTCTCTCAGGCAAAAATATTCCCCAGTCCCTTGTTCGTAACCTTGAAGCACGAGCAAGCAACTAGAAAGTTCTGGTAAATTTGCCAAAAGTTCCAACCCCGTTTCCAACATTCTCCGCGCTATTTAAACTACCCAAGCATTTAAAGCGCCTTAAAGCGCTTTTAATCACAAACGTAACGCACTCATTAAAGCGTTTAATTAGAAAACGTAGCGCATTTAAGACGTTGAAACGCTTGGGAGCCATTATAGTACCTGAATGCTCGAAAGGGAAACTGTATTGAATGACTTTAATTACCTGGCACCTGACTAAAGGGTGTTTCCATTCTGACATGGCTGTTGTACACGTGGAGGGCCTCACGACGCCGTGACCCCATCTGGGGGCGTTTCTGCCCACCTGGGGACGTTTCTGCGTGTGAGTCCTCCTGCTTGGGAGTGCTACTGCGCTAGGGGTGACTTTTTGGGTGCCAACTCATGCCCCCAATTATCTAGTCACTTACTTTGAGAGCGTATTTGCCTTCCTCTTGTACCCTGCACCCGGCTGCCCTGGGCGTGACCTTCCTCTTGAGTCGTATCTGTCCCACAGGCGTCTCTGGGGCGGCAAGAGCACTTCACGAGTCAGGTTGCCCTACACTGGTACTATTACTATGGCCTTGAAGCCACCTTTCCCTTCTCTTTATCACTACCCCGGGTTATCGGGACTTGAGGCCTCCCCACGGCGTCGCTCCCTCCATGGTCTTTCCTACCCATGGGTATCGGGGAACCACACCGTGATTGCCTTGCTTTAGCACTGTTTGATTTGGCGACGCCTTGGTTGGGCGACGCCATCACCTAGGCGACGCCTTGTCCTGGCGACGCTTCCTCTTGGCAATGCTGGCACTTGGCGTTTCTCCACCTAGGCGACGCCTTGCGTTGACTGTGACTCTCCAGTCCAGTCGTTGACTTTGACCTTGACTTAGTCAACGCCCGGATACGGGACTGTACAATCGTCATCAATCTCTGGTTACAACTAGGTACATGCATGTATCTATAATATCCCTATCTAACCTAATTCAATTAATGCTCTCACCATCTTCTACTCAACCAACTTACTCGTTCGTGTTGATCAAGGATGATCTTGAAGCTTTGATGTCTCCAAACCCATGGTGTTTGATGGAAGGCTAGAGTTGCTGCTTATGTGGGTGGGTTTTGGGTAAAATGATGTATAATCCACTCTTTGTTTTAATTTAAAACAGTTTGGAATCAAAACCTTTTTGAAAAGATTGTTTTCTAAAGAAGTCGAAAAACAACTAGTTGTTTTATCGTTTCAATTGGTTGTTTGACACTTAGAGTTTTTTGAAAAGGGTTTGAAGCTGTTTGACTTGGTTGACTTTGCTGTCAAACCAATTCAATCGGTTGTTTCGTGAATTCAACTGATTGTTTGTTGAAAATCCATAACAAAATTTTTGTTATGTTTGCAAATCAGCTTTAAATGTTTATAACTGAATAGACTTCTACTTTAAATGTTTTTAACAACTTTTGGAGTATTTAAAGAGGTTGTTATACTCTCTTAAAGTTTGATAACAATTTTGAGACATTTGTGAAAGAGTGAAAACAAATTTAGTTTTCAAAATTTGCATTCAAGCTTTTGGATTTTCTCAAAGAAGTGGAAAATGATTGTTGTAATCTTTTGATTTGATCTTCATTAGGTATAATCCTTTATGTATCTCGTATTTTTGAATATTGGTGTGTAGCTGTAGAATCAGAGGATGTTTTGATTCCTGTGGTGTTTGTGTGCCAAAGGAAGTATGTGACTTGAGGTGTTCAAGGTCACTTCTTTGGTGGTGTGTTTGTAATCTGGATTTTGATTGGATAGTAGATACCTAGTGGTTTCTAGGGACTGTATGTAGCTCTTGGTGTAAGAGTGAACCAGTATAAATCTGTTTGTGTGATTCTCTCTTTCCCTGATCTCACGTATATTTGTTTTAAGTTGTTTTTATTAACTATTGATAAAAACAACCAGTTGAATCGCAAAAACAACCAGTTGATTTTCTGGAAATCAAATAAAACAACTTTGTGCATTGTTTTCCATAGTTTCCTTCTCTGTGATTCTTCATTGGCTTTCATTGTACCTTCAAATTTTGCAAAAATCTTTCATAAACAATACACCCCCTTTTGTTTAAGGCCATACATTCTAACAGTATGTAGTACTATTTATTTATTATTCATGATCGTTGTTTTCTGTTATAGCACGTGGTTTTGTAATTTGTTTTAAGTTATCTTCCTATTTAGTAAGAAACAATTGATATTGTAAATTGGAATTATCCCGGATAAACATGTGTTTTCAGTGATTATTGTTCGTAAATATGCTGATAAAAATTTTTTTTGTTCATGAATATGTTTATGAATTTCCTGAGTATTACTTTTCCTTTTCTTCTATTTATCGTACTTGCAGCTTGAACGTGAGATGAATTGTATTTTATTTCAATTGAGTTCATATATGGTCGTAATAGGAATTAGATGGGAATTTCATCTGCAAATAACTAATATGTTTTATTTTAAATCAATTATACCACAAGGTAAAATTGTAACCTTACAAATTCATCAACTTAAAAAGAATTAGCAATCACACTTGAACTCACAAATTTTTTTATAAATTTTCTCTTTAATTTTTTTCACTTTCCTTTCTTTTTTTTCCTTGTGTTTGTAACCGGGTGAGTAGTGTTGGTTACCAAATGAAAGAAATTGGAGTGCGGATATGCAAAGAAAGTGCGGAGGGAGTGTCTTATTAGAATGCATAGAGTGTTTGTTTTTTTTTGTTTGAGTTTGCATTGTGTTTTTACTCAAAAGTATTAAGGTTAAGCATGTGTCAATTACAGTTTTTGTTTCAATATCTTTACATTTTCATGATATGTTTGTTTCAATCTTTAATGGGTTGAATTTCTTATTGGAGCAAACAACTTCAATTTCACTTATATGTGTTGGATCTTGATTTGGATTTTCAAGTTGAAAAATTTGCTCTTATTACATATGTTAGTAACAATGAAGAGAAAACCCATTATAGGACTTGGGAAATGTGAAACATATTTAACCTAATGTTTATGTGAATGAGCATAAGTTCCAACTTAACAATGTAAGCTACCTAGCCAGAAAAAGCGCAGACATGCGACTAGGCTAAGAGACTTGACTGTTAGTCGTAGTGCTGATCAAAGATTAGTATTCTATGTTTGACTAGCTGTGTGGCCTTGCTTGGTAGAAGTAAGGTTAGTATTCTTATCAGAAGATTACACATCTGAAGAAACACGGATCATAGCTGAGCAGATTGTAAGTAACTCACGATATCAATTATTTTGACATATTTTAATGAAAGTTGATTTTGGTGTTCAAATTTGCATTAAAATGTTTGTTTTGTAGGATGATTTGGTGGAGCAAAGCTTTCAGGGATCATTCGCTACGCAAGGACTTGAAGACATATTAGTAGTTGTCATTAGTCGTACAAAGCATCCAGGACGTGTTCGTGATACTGGACGAGGGATGGGCATTAGGCAATTCTTTAGCACTCTAGCTTGATAAGTTACTTTATCAAAACTTTGTGAGTCTGACAAAAAACTTCTAAAAAGATGAGTTTAAGAAGGACATATTCCCTACATTGAGGGTTAAGTTGTTGTAAAAAATGTGAGCGAAGCTAGTATACATGGGAGTGTTCATTTAGCCTCCTACTGCCCCCTCACCTCCGTAAGTTTCCCTTCTTGTTAGCATAAAGGTAAATTGTCCTACTGTTGAAGAATCAGGGTATGATGGTGTTGATATCCCTGTTGATTGTGAATTATATGTTGATGATCCTCCCTAACATTTGGTGGCCTTAGGTAAATTTTATTCCAATTATAATTTTGGTTTATATTTTAATTATTCTAATATATTTATTTGGTCGTAGGTAAAATCTATATGTTAATTAGGATCGATCATCCACCACCGGACGATTAAGGATGATATGATACGAGTGGTGGCTGTAGATGTTCAAGATTCTTCTGGTCGAGTTCATGTATCCACTGAGGAGGTTCAAATAGTAGGACAGTCTTAGGGAATTTTATCATTTAACCAACTAGATTGCAAAATTAGATTGTAGTACTGGTTGTTTTTAATACTTCAGTTAATTATGTATTTATCCTTTTTAATATCTCCACATGAGTTATATTTATATACTAATTTTATTTAAACTTAGGATGATTCTAAAAATATAAAAGTTGTCAACCCTCAAGAATCATAAATGTCTTCTCTCCAATAACTTGGTTTAGTGGTAGTGACAATGGGGTAGCAAATAGTCCAATTAGATATTCCTCTTGATGTTGTAGGTAGGGCCAGTAGCATCCCTTTTTAATATGCCATAAAGATATTTGTGAGATTGTTATTGGTACTCATAAACTATCTATATTGATTCTACAACTTTGGTTGTTGTAAATATACTTTTATTAACCTTAAAAATAGTTATATATATATATATATTTATACTTTAACTCTAACATTCTTTTTTGCAATGTTCAAGGTATTTATCACCTCTACAAAGAGAAGAATGCTTATATTTATGGATTTTTTTGACCCAATTGTCATTCAAGGTGTAGGAAATAAAGCGAGTAAAATGCAAACATACTTAAAAGAGTCATTTCAAAATGCAAGCAAAAAAAGTGTATTTAGCACCTTAGTTGCATCAATAGTATATAATTTTAAGTTACATTCATTTAATTTGGAATTTATTTATTATTAATATTATTATAACTTGTAGGGGTCATTAGTACTTGTTGGTCATTATTCCTTGTCATTTTCTCATGGTTCTCTTGTGTTCATTTCATAAGAAAACTAACACTTTGACCATCAAACAATTACTAGACGCGTAAGTCTTTTCTTGGATTATAGTTTATACCTTAATGATTATATGAATTAACGAATGCCTACTTTTTATAGGGCTTTAAAGGCTCATTCGAGTTTGCAAGACCTTCCACGTGTAGCTATGAAGAAGATACAATTAATTGAATATAATGTAACTTATTTGTCTCACCACTATTTAATTATGATATAAAATATATCTTATATTTATATTTTAATTTGCAGTGTTCACATGAATCAGGAAGCTAAGAGTGTGTATATTATGTGGTGAAGCACATCACAAAATCATATATACAAACATTATCGAATCATGGAGAGAGGTAATAAAAAATGTACTCTAATATCTTAATTATTTAATTATGAATTTCACTTTTTATTAATTAAGTCAATTTATATATAGTTATTCAACGATCCATCGCCATTCAAGGATACAAATATAAAAGACATTAGAATGCACTCGGCTTTCTTTTTAAGTGTTTATGATAAGATGCAAAATTCGTTAGGTTATTTAAATATACAATGAATGTTATATTTATCGTTTTGTTACAATGTTTATTATAATTGAATTATCGATGAATGAGTTTGTCTTGTAAAATAAGGTTATTACTAACATTATTATGTTTTTGTGTATTAATGTATCACCCAAATGAGAACATTAGTATGTCTAGAATGCTTGTTTTGTTTTGTTTGAGTTTGCATTGTATGTTTAATTTATTACTCAAAAGTATTAATGTTAAGCATGTGTCAATTGTAGGTATTTGTTCACGTGTCTCTATATTTGCATGATATGTTTGTTTCACTCTTTAATGAGTTGAATTTCTTATTGGAGTAAACAACTTCAATTTCACTTATATGTGTTGGATCTTGATTTGGCTTTTCAAGTTGAAAAACCTGTTGCTATTACTGATGCTAGTAACAATGAAGAGAAAGTCCATTATAAGACTTAGAAAAAGTCAAACAAACTTAGCATAATGCTTATGTGAATGAACATAAGTAACATTAGGTTTGCTCCTCCAAAAACACTAAATTATGGGGCTCTTAGCTTTCTTGATTATATTAGTTTTTTCCTTCTGAGACATTGACACTGACATGTTTACATTATCCTTCAGATCATCAACACATTTTTATTGTATCAAGATGGTCTTCATCTTAATTCTTCATAATCAAAAGTCGTTCTCCCAAAAAAGTTCTCAATGTCAAACTTGTTGGTCATATTTTCAACTTGTTTGACTTTCTTTTTCTTTTTCCCATAGACGATGTAAATTATTGAGTTCTTAACAATAATATATAAGACAATACAAGAATAAGATTGAAAGAAATGACTCTTATTAACATTGAAAAAAGTTATGTATAGAGTCTACCATATTCAATGTATTATATAATGGTCTCTATAATGAAGGATATATCCTTTAATATCCCCCCACAAGCTGGGGAGCAAATATTGATGAGAGCCAACTTGGAACAAATACTCTTGAAAGATTGAGGACTTAAAGCTTTGGTATAAATGTCAGCCAGTTGTTCTGTGGTGGAAATGGGAAGCAAATGGATGAAATCCTTCTTTAATTTTTCCCTAACAACGTGACAATCTATTTTTATATGTTTCCCTAACACTAGATTTGTTGCAATGTATCTTGCTAAGTCATTGTCACAGTATAAAAGAGATGGTTTCTCAAAAGGAAATTTGAAATCTTGAAGAAGACAAGTTAGCCATTGAACTTCACATGTAACAATGGCCATTACTCTGTATTCAACTTCACAAGAACTTTTTGATATTGTTCCTTTCTTCTTTGATTTCCAGGATATGAGAGAATTCCCAAGATACACACTAAAACCAGTCACTGGCTATCTTGAATCACTGCAGGTGCCCCAATCACTATCACAAAAGGCTTTGAGATGAGCAGATGCGTTGGAAGAGAATAATAAACCAAGATTTGGAGCTCCTTTAATATATCTGAGAACTCTAATCGCTGCAGTATAGTGAGCAATTGTGGGTTTAACAAGAAACTAAGAAAGTTATTACACATAAAATGTTATGTCAAGTCGGGTATTAGTCATATACATAAGCCTTCCAATCAATCTTCTATAGGCTTGAATATCTGTGAAAGTGACTTTTTCAATCAATAGGAGTGGGTGCAGGTTTGTAGGCTAAAAGACCTACATCTGTTAACAATTCCAATGCATATTTCCTTTGATTCATCATTATTCCTTTCTTACTTCTTGCTACTTCTATACCAAGAAAATATCTTAAATTCCAAAGATCCTTAATCTTGGATGTCTGATTAAAGGTTTGTTTAATTCAAGCAATCTCTTCTTTATCATTTCCTACTAATATTATATCATCCACATACACCAATAATGTTGTAAAAGATCTTTCAGAAGAATTAATGAACAAGGAATGCTAATTTATAGATTGAGTATATCCTATAGAAAGCAAAAAGGATGACAATTTGGCAAACCACTCTTTGTTGGCTTGCTTAAGGCCATATAAAGCCTTTTTTAGTTTATAAACTTTAACAGGTGGAATAAAAGTCAATCCAGGATAAGCAACCATGTATACATCTTCTTTCAAATATCCATGTAACAAGACATTGTTTATATGTCTAATTCTTTCAATTCACAATTATAGATAGAAGCTAGAGAAAGAAGCAACCTTATGGTGGTCATCTTTGCTATTGGAGAGAAAGTATCAAGGTATTCAATGCCTTCCATTTGAGTGTATCCCTTTGCCACTAACCTTGTTTTATAACTTTCAATTGTCCCATCAACCTTATTTTTTATTTTGAATACCCATTTACAACCTATGGCAACTTTGTCCTTAGGCAAAAAGGCAGTCTCCCAATTTTGATTTGACTCTAAAACATATATCTCACATTGCATAGCTTTTCTCCAACAGTCATGTTTCACAACTTCAAAATAAGTGTTTGGCTCAACATGTGAAGAAAGAGACATAACAAAATATTTGTAAGAAGATGATAAATTGTTATAAGACAAAACATAATTCAAAGGATATTTAACTCTTGAAGATGTATTGGAAACATTAAGATTACAATGATAATCTTTTAAATACTCAAGTGGTCTTTTTATTCTTGTACTCACTCAGACATAATGATCTGATTCATAATTTTGTTCTAATTCATGATCTTCATTGAAGTTTTGGTCTATATGGGAACAAACTTCTTATGGAACCTTAATGTGTGACTCACAGTTATTATCACTGTTATTTTCAGCATTATCACAAGGTGCGAGAATGGTTTGTGATGGCTGACTCAAGACAAGTTGATCTTGAAATTTGATCATAAATGTTAGAACTGTTAGTTTCATTGCTAGTATCTTGAACCCTTTGATATGGAAAAAACATGTTCATAAAAGACGACATTCCTAGACACAAAAATTTCTCTTAATTGAATATTCAACAAAATATATCCTTTTATCCCCCTTTTAAAACCAATAAAACACATTTTTTTGCCCTTGGATCAAATTTTCTTCTATTTGTTGACAAAGTGCTAGCATAACATAAAGAACCAAACACCTTTAATCCATTAAAATCTGCTTCAGTTTTGTAAAGCATTTCATGAGGAGAAGAATAGTTTAAAATAGGTGTGGGAAGCATGTTTATACTATGCGTAACATGTATCACAGAATATGACCAATAAATTTTGGATAAATGAGATTGTATCATGAGAGCTCTTGCTACATTTAATAAATGACCGTGTTTTCCTTTCAACTATACTATTTTGTTGTGGAGTATTGACACATGATGTTTGATGTACCATTCCTTTATTGACAAAGAAATTAATCATGACAAATTAAGTCTCATTATCACTTTTTATTATTTTTATTGTTGTCTCAAATTGTGTTTGAATAAAAAAAACAAAATTTTCCAAAACCTTGACAACTTCATTTTATTTTTGTTTTAAAGGAAAAATCCATGTGTACCTCGAATAGTAATTATGGTCAAGAAATATTTATGACCATGAGTTGATGGTATTGAGTATGGTTCCCAAATATCCGTAAGAGAGGGGAGGGGGTGAATTGTTTAGTGAAAGATTAAACAAAAAAAGACTTGATTTAGAATGAATCTTTATCAAACAATCAAGATAAGAAATTAAGGAAAGCAATCAAACTGTACCGTCCCGTATCCGGGCGTTGACAAAGTCAAGGTCAAAGTCAACGTCTGGAGTCAAAGTCAACATAAGGAGTCGCCTGGGTGAAGAGACGCCAAGTGCCAGCGTCGCCAAGAGGAAGGCGTCGCTCAAACAGGGCGTCGCCGAGATCAAATATCACTAAAGCAAGGCAATCACAGTGTGGTTCCCCGATACCCATGGGTAGGAAAGACCATGGAGGGAGCGACGCCGTGGGAAGGCCTCAGGTACCGATAATCCGGGGTAGTGATAAAGTGAAGAGAAAGGTGGCTTCAAGGCCATAGTGATAACACCAGTGTAGGGCAGCCTGACTCGTGAAGTACCCCTGCCGCCCCAGAGACGCCTTTGGGACAGATACGACTCAAGAGGAGGGTCACGCCCAGGGTAGCCGGGTGCAGGGTACGAGAGGAAGGCAGATACGCTCACAAAGTGAGTGACTAGATGATTGGGGGCATGAGTTGGCACCCAAAAAGTCACCCCTTGCGCAGTAGCACTCCCAAGCAGGAGGACTCACACGAAGTAACGCCCCCAGATGGGGTCACGGCGTCGTGAGGCCCTCCACGTGTACAGCAGCCAGGTCAGAATAGAAACGCCATTTAGCCAGGTGCCAGGTAATTAAAGTCATTTAATACAGTTTCCGTTTCGAGCATTTAAGGTACTATAAAGGCTCCCAAGCGTTTTTAACGTCTTAAATGCGCTGCGTTCTATAATTAAATGCGCCAATTAAATGCACTACGTTTCATGATTTAAGGCGCTTTAAATGCTAGGGTAGTTTAAATAGCGCCTGGAATGTTGGGAACGGGTTTCGAACTTTTGGCAAATTTTCCAGAAACTCTCTAGTTGCTTGCTCGAGCCTTGAGGTTACGGACAAGGGACTGGGAAAGATCTTTGCCAGAACGAGAAAATACACACTAGAAATAGTTTCCTTTTTACCACCTTCAGAGTGCCATACGCGGTGCTCCGATACGGAGGTGCATAGTTTTTGGTGTTTCTTGCTGGCTGACTTGAGCGTCGGAGTGCAAACGGCCGCTAGGGTGCCCCTTTGTCCTTCTTTGCAGGAATCCACAGGTAATCAGTGGGAAGGAGTCCCTAGCTGACGGTTGAGGTTGCGCATGAAGACGTCCCAGGTCAACCGGACGGAACATTTGGCGCCCACCGTGGGGCCGATATAAAACAGCAGTCCCATCGCAAGTTTGAGAAGATCTATCAAGTTATAGTAACGTTGGAGGAGGTTTGAGGAGACCGTGAAAATGGCCACCACAAGACGAGGTACTGCACGCGCGGCCCCAGCAGAACTGTCCATGCAACAGGTCCTGGAGATAATGCGGGGACTGCAAGATGATATGGCGGAGTCGAAGCTGGAACAGGAACGCATGCAAGTAGATCTCGAAGCCTCGCATGTGAGGAATGAGGAGCTCCATCGTATAAATGAGGAGTTGCGCCGGGGTTTGCGGAATAATCGGGGGCAACGTGAACATGACGAGATGGAGAACCTCTCCCCGCCAAGGGAGTTTTCCACTCCCTTCTCGCAGGTGATTCTGGATGCAGTGATCCCAAACACGTTCACGGGGCCCAAGGTGATCTTCACCGGGATGGAGGACCCTGAGACGCATCTCTCTGCATTTCACACACAGATGGTCCTGGTAGGCGGCTCCGACGCTGCCAAGTGCAAGCTCTTTATGAGCACCTTGACGGGGATGGCTATGGATTAGTTTATCAGTCTCCCGGACGGCCATATCACCTCCTTCCGACAACTGTCACGGTTGTTCAGGGAACAATACCTAGCAAACAAGGCCCCGTCGCCGGTTTCCTACGATCTGTTTGATGTGAAACAGTATCAAGGGGAGACCCTAAAGGAATACATCAACCGCTTCGGGGCCCAGGTAGTAAAGGTTGGTACGTCAGAGGAGCCCATGATCGTGTACGCGTTCGTGAAAGGTGTATGCCCTGACCCTTTTGGCGAATCCATCATTCGCAACCGCCCCAGGACTTTCGCTGAAATACGACGTCGGGCGGTGGAACATATCGCTTCTGAGGGAGAGGTGTGTGTGAAGCGCACCAGCGTCGTGCCTTCGCGCCCGAGAGGACCGACGCGAACTCAACACGCCAGGGTCAATGAGACCACGACGGGAAGGAAGAAACCAGAGGGGAGAAGATCGCCCGGCCAGAGAGAGGGCGAGGCCGGCGAGATACAATTTTGTGGTGGAACTGAAGGACCTGATCGCCGTGCCTAATATAGCTGAGAGGTTGAGGCGACCAGCGAAGTCTGATAAGGTGTTGGGGCCTCGGAAAGACTCTTGGTGTGAGTTCCACGAGGCTTTCGCTCACCACATTGATAACTGCCTGTCGCTGGGTTACCAGCTAGATGAGCTGGTGAGAACCGGGTTTTTGAAGGATTATGTCGCGGAACCCGCCACGACCGCCGCCCTGCCGCCGCCAGCAGAAGAACAAGCACACGAAACGCCGGTTCTCGGCGAGGTCCATACCATAGTTGGAGGTTTTTCCGGCGGAGGACCCACCGCCTCCCAGCAAAAGAAATACGCGAGGGGGGTCAACTCGATCGAAGAAAGGATCTCGGGTGAGCCGTGGGAATCGGACCTCGTGTTCACGACTGGGGACCTTCGAGACGTGGTGCCGCATGACAATGACCCCGTGGTCATTTCGGTTGTCACAGCTGGAAGAAAGGTGCACAGAGTTCTTGTCGACCAGGGAAGTTCAGCAGACGTCATGTTCTGGTCGACATTCAATAAGTTACGGTTGTCCCCCGACCTTTTGAGGCCATACACAGGGTGCCTGTATGGGTTTGCGGATAACCAGGTGGAAGTCCGAGGCTACCTGGAGTTGAGGACTACGTTCACGGATGGAGAAGCCTCGCGTACCGAAAGCATCCGGTACTTGGTCGTGAACGCCAACTCCGCCTACAACATTTTGTTGGGCAGACCGGCGTTGAACAGGCTGAATGCAGTAGCCTCCACACACCATATGAAGATGAAGCTGCCGGACCTCAGTGGCAAGGTGATAGTCATCAAGTCAGACCAAGAGGAGGCGAGGAAGTGTTATGAGAACAGCCTGAAAACGAAGAGAGGCGTGTTCATGGTGTATGAGCGTTCGCCAAGTGCAGACACGACGATGATTGAGGCGACGCCCGCTGGGTCGACGCCTAACGAGGCCATACCCGTGAGGGCGATGCCCGAAGCAGATACACCCATGGAAGAAGGCCTTGACGACGCGGCGCCCGTGGAAGAGGCGGCGCCCGCGAGGAGGATAACAGGGATCAACAGGCGGCTAATGCCGTGGAGAGGGAGATTGGCGGCAAAACGTTTAAGCTAGGGCGTTTGCTGAGCCAGGAAGAGCAGGAGGGGGTGGTAGGGGTGATTAAGCGTAGCCCAAAAGGTGTTACTTTCCCTACCTCAGAGGATGTCCAATCAGCCATTAAGAGCGCCCTATGGTTCAGAGAGTGTCACTTCAATAATTCGAGGATTGTTGAGTCAGCAGGGAATGACACGTCATCAGGGTGACACGTGGACGGCGTGGGCGAGGCCTTAGTCTTTGCGCTGAAGACAAGTCTTCGGCTTAAGACTGGGGGGCTTGTGTACCGTCCCGTATCCGGGCGTTGACAAAGTCAAGGTCAAAGTCAACGTCTGGAGTCAAAGTCAACATAAGGCGTCGCTCGGGTGAAGAGACGCCAAGTGCCAGCGTCGCCAAGAGGAAGGCGTCGCCCAAACAGGGCGTCGCCGAGATCAAATATCACTAAAGCAAGGCAATCATAGTGTGGTTCCCCGATACCCATGGGTAGGAAAGACCATGGAGGGAGCGACGTCGTGGGAAGGCCTCAGGTCCCGATAATCCGGGGTAGTGATAAAGTGAAGAGAAAGGTGGCTTCAAGGCCATAGTGATAGCACCAGTGTAGGGCAGCCTGACTCGTGAAGTACCCCTGCCGCCCCAGAGACGCCTTTGGGACAGATACGACTCAAGAGGAGGGTCACGCCCAGGGTAGCCGGGTGCAGGGTACGAGAGGAAGGCAGATACGCTCACAAAGTGAGTGACTAGATGATTGGGGGCATGAGTTGGCACCCAAAAAGTCACCCCTTGCGCAGTAGCACTCCCAGACAGGAGGACTCACACGAAGAAACGCCCCCAGATGGGGTCAAAGCGTCGTGAGGCCCTCCACGTGTACAGCAGCCAGGTCAGAATAGAAACGCCATTTAGCCAGGTGCCAGGTAATTAAAGTCATTTAATACAGTTTCCGTTTCGAGCATTTAAGGTACTATAAAGGCTCCCAAGCGTTTTTAACGTCTTAAATGCGCTGCGTTTTATAATTAAATACGCCAATTAAATGCGCTACGTTTCATGATTAAAGGCGCTTTAAATGCTAGGGTAGTTTAAATAGCACCTAGAATGTTGGGAACGGGGTTCGAACTTTTGGCAAATTTTCCAGAAACTCTCTAGTTGCTTGCTCGAGCCTTGAGGTTACGGACAAGGGACTGGGGAAAGATCTTTGCCAGAACGAAAAAATACACACTAGAAATAGTTTCCTTTTTACCACCTTCAGAGTGCCATACGCGGTGCTCCGATACGGAGGTGCATAGTTTTTGGTGTTTCTTGCTGGCTGACTTGAGCGTCGGAGTGCAAACGGCCGCTAGGGCGCCCCTTTGTCCTTCTTTGCAGGAATCCACAGGTAATCAGTGGGAAGGAGTCCCTAGCTGACGGTTGAGGTTGCGCACGAAAACGTCCCAGGTCAACCGGACGGAACACAAACAAACAAACAAAAACTGTTATCAGTATTTTAACCGGTTAAAACTTCGTTTTTGTCGGTTATTTATAGCAGCAACAAAAATGAATTAACACAAATAGTTATAGAGAGCTTGAGAGAAAGAGAGATTTACACAAAAGGATTATATTGGTTCACTTATACAGAGCTACATGTAGTTCTTAGACAATCTTTGAGTTCCACTAGTAATCACAATCAAATTACAACAGACCACAAAGAGGTGACTTTGAATCCCACAAAGCCTACTCACCCTCTTTGCAACACTTCACACCTCAAGACAAAATAACCTTCTATCTTTACAAGATTTTGAAACACATACACAGTTAAAAGAAGTACTATTATAAGTAACTAAACAAGGATATAAAACACCTGGATTTGCACAATACAGGAAACACCTAGGATCAGAACTTGTTACCACAACAAAGCTTGAACATCAATCTTGCACTTTTGAAAAACTCTTTTCAAAAAACAAATCTCTTTCTTTGATCTCAAATCTAGATCAATACTTGTTGTATTTGAATGTGTATTTGTTTTGAAAGAGAGACTATATTTATAGCTCTAAAATGTAGTCATTTAAGACAATTTTGATCACTGAATCAGTTAAAACAAGTTTTCAAAAAGTTGTTATGGAAACACACATTTAGCCGGTTGAAACCACGATTTAATCGGTTGAATGAGTTAAGCTATTGCATAACTAATTCAAAAAGCAGTTTCAGAAACCTCAAGCCAGTTAAGTGACAAACAACCGATTATCTCGATGATTCAACCGATTGTTTTCCCTTTACTTGGAAAAACATTTTGTTTCTTTTAAAACTGATTGATCAAGCTTTGTGTAGGAATTAAAACTAATCTTAACAAGAATTCTAAACAACCTAGTCTAAACCCAAACCAAAAAGCAGCACAACTTCAGGCTTCATGTGGATTTGAAACCTCAAAGCTCCAATGTTCAACAATCTCCTCCTATTTGATGGAGACAAATCCTTGGGATGCTTTTATTAATGTTCTTTATTTAGAATCTGTTCAACATGCATTCATGACCAAACACAGAAACACAGGGTAATCTATTCCAAATCAAATAAGCACCAAAAATCAGTTCTCTCTTGGTGATTTCCAAAACACAAACATCAACCAAATCAGATGAGAAACCAGCACATATACACATGTGAAACACAGATAAAGAATCGGTTATTTTGCAAAAATAAACGGTTGAAATTTTGTAAAACAGAATTAACAGTTTAAAACAATCTTCAAATTTAAACCAATTAAGCAGTTCATCACAACAATGTTTAAACCAATAAAGAAAGAAATTATTAAGAACATTATAGAACCAATTAACCAACTTTTCTCCCCCTATTTGTCTCATCAAATAGACAAAAGGTAGAAAAACAACATAACAACAAAAAAAGTTTAAACAAAAAATTTTAAACATAAGTAAGCTAAAAAGAAGGATTGTCCTCCCTCTTGAATTGTAGTTCCAAAATTTGTCTCTGGACTTCTTCAATCCATTCATCCAGTGTTGAAAAGCGTGTGTCCATATTGTTGAATCTTGATTCACACATGTCATAGAGGTTCCTTTCATTGTCAGCAAAGGTGTTCATACGGTTGATCATCAATCTTTCAAAAGGTGACATTGTAGTCATCCTTTCTCCCATGTTAGTGTCATTGTGATCATCCTCTTGAGTCTCTGAAACTGGTTCATCTTGCATTGTTGCCTCCTCAGGTTCATCACCTTCATTCATTCCACTTGGGCCAGCTTGGTCACCATCCTTGCTTACCCATTTTTCACCAGTTTTAGTAAATCCCATTTTACTTAGGGATCCACTATTGATCTCACTGGAGGGCTTGACTACTTCAGCTAGCTCCCCTTCTATATTCACTTCAAAATAATGAAGAAACTTAGAGATCAAAATAGCATAGGGATAGTGAAAATCACATAACCTCATGGACTTTTGCATTTGCTCTTTCATTGTGTGAATCCAATTGATCTTCACTTTGTTCATGATACAATAGATCAATAGAAGATCTTCTTCAGAGAGAGTGGAGTGATTTCTCCCCCTAGGTGTGAGAATCCATGATACAATGAAGGTTATGAGCCTTTCATCAAGTTTTAATCCACCAACTGAAAAATTCCTCATTGTGGAATGGGGATTCTTGAGACAACCTTTGTAGAACTGTATTTTGTTGAACTCTTCAACAACTCCAAGGTTTCCTCTATTGATTCTCAGTCCAGAAGATTTTAGCCCAATCACAGCAGCCCATACATCACTTGTGATGACCATCTCTACACCTTTTACATGTGAAACAAGTGAGTCACCATTAAAATGGAGGTTAATGTGAAATACCTTCACTAAATATGGATATATGTTTCCACTAAGCTCTAGGAATCTCTTCAATTTTTGCTCCTTTTTCATTCTCTTAGCTGAGGGAGGAGTTCAAGCCATTTCTAAACTCAGAGGCAAGCTTTTGCACACTGCAAAAAGATTTTAGAGTAGAGAAAGAGAAGAACAATAGGTTGTTTTATGTGAAAACAGTAACTAGTTTCATTCCTTTATATAGCCAAGGTTCATGGTCAAAGATGACAAAGTGTGGGTTGTTTTCAAAATAGAAAAACGAATCAAATCTGAACCATAAAGTTGTTTTTGTCAGTCAAATAGAAAAGTACATATTCACATGTTGATTTGACAAAACATTAAAGGCAATTTTAAGTTTCAAGATTGGAAGAATATGATCCATTAATAACAGATGTAGCAGAGGTAAATTGTATTCAAACATGCAATTAATACAATTTTTGACCACACATATCACTGGGTTTGAACAAAACTTAAAATCAGAATTTAAATTAAAAACATATTTGCCAAGTGTTTGTCAGAGAGAAAACAATCGGTTGTTTTGAAGAAACAATCGATTGCATTTCTACACTAATGAAAAACAATCAGAATTTCAATTTCTCATGCTGTGTACAATCATTATTGCTTACAATGTTCACAAGATATCAATTGTATAAGGAACAGATGGAATACAAAGTAATTACAATCCAGACATAGAGTATAATCAGTGAATTGGATTTAAGAAACAATGTTTTTAACAAAGAGAAGAATAAGAACATCATTCTCAGATTTCAATTTACACAAATGTAGGTAGATCATGAAATCAGAACAAGACTTTGACATGTACAAAAATCTTCTTGAAATCCTGTCCTTTCTAAACCTTCAAGCAAAGTCAAAATTTTGCAAAATAGAACTTGTCAAATCACAAGGTTTGATCCCTTAAAAAATTTAGGACCTTTTGTGTTAGAATTGTCTTCAGAACTATTAAAACATCTGGGGATCCATTTAAAGATGCCTTTCGGCACAAGAGATTTACGAAACCTGCAGTACCTAACAGAATGGCCTTTCTTCATGAAATAGAAGCATCTAACAACCGATTGAATCGATTTTTTAACCGATTGTTTTTCTGGTATAGATGTAAAAGGTTTTGAAATCTTATTTCCTTTATTATGATGATAGAACCCTAAACCAACTTTTCCAAAAACACATTTTTGAGATGCAAGTACATCTTCAAAATTGGATTTCCCAGTTGTAAGAATATTCAAGGTATTCAAAAGATAGTGAATCTTTCTTTCAAGATTCTCACAATTTTCACAAACTTTTGATTCACATCTGCAAGAAGAGTTTTTGTAAAATAAATCAAGGTTTTCAAAATCTTCTTTTGGTTTTCTCAGTTCTTCCTCTATAGACTTAACTTTATTTTCCAACCAGTTATTTAAACCTTTCAATCGGTTGATTGAAAGTGTCAATCGGTTAGTGTCCAGACCAGTCCTCGGTCATCAACTCACAGACTGACCTCAAACATCGCGCACCGATGTATGGTAATGAAAGGGGGTCACTTAAGGTGGGCCCCAGACACACCAACCAGGGGGTCAATTAGACTTTGAGATTGCTACCCTAACCCTGATGTCGGAGATCGATATCGGACCTCGCCAGTAGAGGGAGAAGATCGGACATCAGCCATCAAGATGAAGTGAAAGCCCGTAAGGTGGGCCCTAGAATTTCGTTAAGATAATAGTTAAAGACAAAAGATGAATGGAAAGCCTAAGGCACGAGAGACCCATGCATGTGGGGTGCATGACGCATGAAGGCACAACATCATGGATAACCTTAGGGGGTGCAAGAGTCCAATAGAATTAGGGTTTCCAGGGAAGTTGCATGCATGGCACGTGGGTACTTAGGGCACCCGCAAAACAGATGGCGTTGGATGTGCACCAAGTTGGGACCTAGGCGGCCACTCTGAATATTCGTTGCACTCCAGTTAAAGGAAGTTCATGTGCCAGATACGAGAAGATTACGCAATAGCGGCACAGAGACACTTCCCAAGGAACCTTAGACAATGGTAACAGAACAAAGGTAAAACCTAGTTTCAACCTATAAAAAGGGTGTTAAGAACCCTAGTGAGGTACGCAGATTTTGAGACTAAAACTATTTTATACACTTGATGTTCTTTTCCCTAATACTGACTTGAGCGTTGGAGTGCAAACGGCCACTAGGGCGCCCATTTGTCTTTGCAGGTCAGAAGTTTCTTGACGGAGAAGGCACAGTTCTCAGGCAAGGATAGAAGGGCCAAAGCAACCGTTGAAGACGACCAACGAGGCGAGTCAACCAGACAGAACATTTGGCGCCCACCGTGGGGCCCGTTAAAACAAGGTCCCACTCACAATTACGTAAGAAGTCTAAACCAACAAAATGAGGAGCACGAGACGAGTGGCAGGTAGATCTGAGGGGAGGGCACCCCCTGAAGGGGATAATGTGACCACACAGCAGGTCCTGGATATGCTGCGTGCTCTCCAAGCAGAAGTAGCGGCTTCCCGAGCGGACAATGCAGAATTACACAAAGCCAATGAGGAATTACGAAGTGGCTTACAACATGTAGGGGAACGCGCGACGGACGAGCGTGCACCACCAGTGCCACTTAGGGCACGTCCTATGCCGTTCTCGCGAGCAATCAAGGATGTTGTGTTACCAACAACGTCTCTAGGTCCGAAGGTCTCCTTCATAGGAGTAGAAGACCTAGAGGCCCACCTTACAGCATTCCACACCAAGATGATGCTCACCGGAGGATCTGATGTCGTCTACTATAAGATGTTGATGAGTACCCTGTAAGGCGCAGCGCTAGAATGGTTCATCAGCCTCCCCGACGGCCACATTACTAGGTTTGATCAATTTGCCACACTGTTCATGGAATAGTACCTTGTCAACAAGGCTCCCACCCGGCTCTCCTACGACATCTTTGATGTCAAGCAGTACCAAGGGGAATCCATGAAGGATTACCTGAACAGATTTGCGATTCAAGTGGTCCGCTTGAAGCCCACTAATGAGGCCATCATAGTCCATGCCTTTGTCAAGGAAATGCTAGCTGGGCCCTTTAGCGAATCATTGCTAAGGGTCTACCCGAGGACGTTCACAGAGATTCGACACCGAGCGTTAGCACACATTGCCACAGATGATCGCGTAACACAAAAGCAAGGCCTCGTGGCCCCTGTCTGAGCACGGGCAACCACCCGACCCCAGCCTATGAGCGTCCACGAAGCAACAGCAGAGAAGAAGGGGGCAGAGAAACCCTACAAATGGACCCCGAGGGGGCACCACGAGACGAAATCCTCCCCCAAAGCATAACTTCCGGGTGGAGCTCAAGGAGTTGATCGCCATCCCCAACATAGCGGCAAGATTGAAGGTACCATCAAAGACTGATAGAAAGATAGGGCCCAACAAGAACGCTTGGTGTGAATTTCATCAGGCGAATGGCCACTATATACGAAACTGTCTGGCCTTGGCACATCAACTAGACGAGTTAGTAAAGAGTGGATTCTTGAAAGACTACCTGCAAGAAGAAACGGACGATCACACAGTGGTGGCTACGTGAGCAGATCAGGGGCACGAGGTACCTATTCATGGAGAGGTGAACACTATCTCAAGAGGTCTCCCAAGAGAGGAACGTGCCTCCCAGGCGACAGTAGAGGCACAACAGACAGATCTCGCTCCCGACATCGACCTCATCTTCACGCAAGCCGACCTCCAAGATGTTGTACCACACGATAACGACCCGGTGGTAATTTCTCTAATCGTCGCCGGGAGGAGGTTACGCCATGTCCTCATAGATCAAGGATGTTCGGTTGATGTTATGTTCTTAAAAACCTTCAACCGTCTACAGTTGCCCACGAACCAGTTGAAACCCTACGCCAGATGTTTGTATGGCTTCGCAAGGAACGAGGTAGAAGTCCATGGGTACATCGAACTAAGTACCACATTCATAGACAACCTATCTTCACGCACAACTAATATCAGGTACCTGGTATTCGATGCACCCTCGGCTTACAACATACTATTGGGAAGGCCAGCTTTAAACAGGTTGAGGGCAGTTCCCTCCACAAGACACATGAAAGTGAAATTGCCCTCCCTTGAGGGGGCAGTAATCATCATCGCGTTCGATCAGGAAGAAGCTAAGAGGTGTTACAAAAACAACCTAAAAACAAAAGGAGGAATATTCTCCGTTACGTCCAGACCACCAAGGGAAGATGGAGTGACCTGAGAAGAGATCATCCGGGAAAGTCGACTCGAGCCTGCTGGAGGTTTGGTAGAGAGGGAGATCGGGGGGAAGATGTTTAAACTTGGGCAATCTCTTAACAAAGAGTTGCGGGACCAAATCTCCAAGGTCATAGCGAGACACCTCGACGCCTTCGCGTGGTCCGCCGCTGACATGCCTGACATTGACCTTGATTTTCTGTGTCATCACCTCACTATGGACCCCAGTGTCCAGCCTGTCCGCCAAAGAAGACGAAAATTTAACTAAGAGAAGCGACAGGTCATTCGGGAAGAGATAGATAAATTGTTGAAGGCTAGCCACATCAGGGAAATCCAGTACCCTGAATGGCTGGCCAACGTGGTGCTAGAGAAGAAAGCAAATGGGAAGTGGAGAATGTGTGTCGACTTCACGGATCTCAACAAAGCCTGCCCAAAGGATTCTTACCCGCTGCCCAGTATCGATGCCTTGATAGACAGTTCTTCGGGGTGCAGGTTGCTCAGCTTCTCGGATGCCTTCTCTAGCTACAACCAGATCATGATGCATCCCAAGGACGAGTGTAAGACCGCATTTATGACCGAATCATCTTGTTATTGCTATAGAGCCATGCCTTTTGGGCTGAAGAACGCAGGTGCCACCTACCAACGACTAATGGACAGGGTGCTGACACCCATATTAGGACGGAAGGTCCAAGCGTATGTGGATGATATGGTGGTCACCACACACCAAAAGGAACTACATGAAACCGACTTGGAGGAGTTATTCACTACAATAGCAAAGTACATGTTAAAATTAAACCCGGAGAAGTGCGTGTTTAGAGTAGAGGCAGGGATATTCCTAGGTTACTTGCTCACTGAACGAGGGATCGAGGCGAACCCCGAGAAGTGTGCTGCCATAATAAATATGAGAAGCCCGATCTCGGTGAAAGAAGTGCAACAGTTGACGGGACACATGGCCGCTCTGTCCAGGTTTGTGTCGGCAAGGGGGGGGGGGACAAGGGTCACCCTTATTTCCAGTGCTTGAGAAGGAACAACAGGTTTGTCTGGACCCGTGTATGTGAGGAGTGTTGAACCAAGTGGTGTTCAATGTTTTGAAGAATCCAAATCCTTTGAAGGATGATGAAGCCTCTGTTGTGCTTGATGCTGCTGTGCTGTTTTAGTCTTGTTCTGGGCTAGTTCTATGTTGTAATCAACACGTAGATTAAATCTCAAAGCAATTAGCATCTCAATTTTAACAAAGCAAAATGTTTTTCAAACTAAGTTGAAACAACCGATTGTTTTGTCGAAACAACCGATTGTTTACACTTAGGTGTTTTGAGAAAGTTTGAAAACTGTTTTTGAATGGTGTTTTTGTTAAGTAACAAAACAACCGATTGATTCGAGGAAACAATCGATTGTTTGTTTTAAAACCATAACAGAAAAACTGTTTTCTTTGACTGAGCTTTAAATGCTTTAACTGAATACGCTCCAGTCATTAAATGCTTTGACCAATCTATTTTAAATGCAATTAAGAGTTTGTTAAGATTTGATAACAAACTATATTCTTAGATATATTTTGAAAAACAGTTTTTGATATATTAAGAATCTTGAAACAAAGTTTTGATCTAAGAATAGTTTTTAAAAGTATTCTGAGAGTGCAAAAGAGTTGAGAGATTGATCAAGGTGCTGAATAGGGATTCTACTTGTATTGATTTCAGATATTCATCTGTAACAAGTGTAATCTGTGTAAACTACTGAACAATTCGTTTGTGTGTGTTGCTGAGATTGGATGTGTGTTCTTGAGGTGTTCAAGATCAGCAATCTTAGTGTTGGCCAAGGAGAGTGTGTTTCTTGAGGTGTTCAAGGTCATTCTCTTGGTTGTGGTGTAAGTGATCAAGTGGTGATTGCTTAGTGGATATCCTCAGGGTTTCTGAGAAGACTGGACGTAGCTCTTGTTTGGAGTGAACCAGTATAAACAACTGTGTACAATTTCTCTATCGCTATCTCTTTAATTCAGTTTGATATTTTGGAACTGGTATAAACAACCGATTGTTTCGTTAAAAAACCGATTGTTTTTCCAGCTTTGTGATTTTTCTATTTGTTTTGGAAAAATTGAATTCTCAATCAAGGTTCTTCTGAAGTATTTTCATTCTAAGCTTAAAAGTTTTCAAAAATTCTTCTTAAACAATTCACCCCTCCTCTCGTTTAAGGCCATATATTCTAACAATTGGCATCAAGAGCTTGGTTCTTGAAAGTTATTCAAGTTGATCCAAAAATCTTTTTTCTATGGCTGGAAAACTATCTTTTGAGGAGGGTGCTTCAATCTACAAACCACCTTTATTCTGTGGATTGAATTACAAGTTTTGGGAAGCAAGAATGAAAATATTTATTGAATGTATTGATCAAATAATTTGGGACTCAATTGAGAATGGTCCTTACATTCCAAAGTTCAAAAAGGAAAATGCTTTCTTTACAAAACCTTTGTCCAAATGGACAGATGATGAATGTAAGATGGCTCAGCTTGATAAGTCTGCCCAAAATATTATAGCTTCTGCACTAGAAACTAATGAATTTTTCAGAATATCAAAGTGCAAATATGCTAAGGAAATGTGGGAGACACTCAAAGCTGCTCATGAACGAAAGGAAGCAATGACAAAGAGTCAAGCAAGAAGAAAGAAAAGGCAAAACAAGAAAAGCCTCAATCTTTGCTTAATGGCCAGAAGGCAAGATGACTCATGTAGTGTAAGTTCATCAAACTCTTCAAACTCTTCAAACTCTTCAAGTTCTTCTGCGTTTCATCCCTAATCGCCTGTCTCCTCTCCTCATTAAACTTCCTTCTTCTCTGTCGCACTGGTCTGACTTGTGTGTCCATTGCCAAATGGTGACACAAGAAGTCGGGGTCAATTCCCGGCATGTCTGAAGCAGACCATGCAAAAGCATCCAGATGCCGTTCTATCACCTTGGCGATCTGGTCTTGGAGCTCACCCTCCAAAGATCTTCCCAGCTTGAAGACCTTGCCCCCGATCTCCCTCTCGAGCCACTCCTCGACGGGTTTGGGTCTGGTTTCCCTGGCGATCACCGCCCTGGCGGTTTCTCGCTTCTTCTTCCCGTCCCACGCTCTTTCCCTCGGCCTCCGGTGGCCACTTCCATCGCCGCATCAACAACTCGCCATTCTGTTGGCCTGGGCTTCACACCGGGAGGCGGCGTCGGGGTGATGTAGCTTACTGACCTTTTATTCTTGAGGCTATTTTCATAGCACTTCTTCGCCTCCTTCTGGTCAGATCTGATGGTGATCACCACTCCCTCCATTGATGGCAACTTAACCTTCATGTGCCTGGTTGAGGGCACAACTCCTATTCTGTTGAGGGTTGGTCTCCCCAACAGAATGTTATATGCTGAGGGGGCATTTACGACGAGGTACTTGATTTTTTCCGTCCTCGAGGCCGCCTCGTTTGTGAACGTAGTTCTCAACTCGATGTACCCCCTGACCTCGACCTGGTCGCCAGCGAACCCATATAAGCATCCTCCATAGGGCCTTAGCTGGTTAAGGGGTAGTTGCAACTGCGTGAAAGTCGGCCAGAACATTACATCTGCTGAGCTTCCTTGGTCCACCAGTACCTGGTGGACTTTCCTTCCCGCCGTGACGAGCGAGATAACTATGGGATCGTTGTCGTGAGGCACAACGTCCCTAAGATCCTCCTTTGTGAACGTAATGTCCACATCTGGCGAGTGATCCTCGAACATGTCCACCGTCATCACAGACCTTGCATATTTCTTCCTCTGTGATGCACTGCATCCACCACCCGAGAAACCTCCAGCGATGGTGTGGATCTCGCCATGAGTGGGCATCTCATGCTGCTGACCCTCACTACTCGCCGGCTGAGAGCTCGACGCACCCCCCGTCCTCTTGTCCAGCAGGTAATCATTCAAGAAACCGCTCTTGACCAGGTCGTCGAGCTGGTATCCCAGGGCCAAACACGAATCAATGGTGTGACCAAAACTCTGGTGGAACTCACACCAGGCGTTTGGTTTTGGTCCTAACAGCTTGTCGCCCACTTTCTCAGGCGCCTTAAGCCTGACTGCTATGTTGGGAATGGCGATCAGATCCGCCAACCCCATGACAAACTTGTACTTTGGTGGGCGATTGAACTCCCTGGGGCGCCCTGGGCCCCTTCCCTTGTTTTTCCTTGGATCATAAGGATGGCGAGTCCTCTGATCCTTTTTGGCCGCCATCGTCTCCAGCACCCTCTGCGGCTGGATTCTAGTCTGGGCTCGTGGCCTAGCAGGGGCCACGCTCCCTCTCTTCTCGGCGACCTCGCTCTCGTCGGCGATGTGGGCCACCGCAAGTCGCCTAACTTCAGCAAACGTGGCGGGGTGGGCCCTAATCAGCGCCTCACAGAAAGGTCCCAGCAGCACGCCCTTTTTGAAGGCGTATACCAACATCTCCTCGTCTTTAGCAGGTGAGCGGACCATCTGTGCTCCAAAGCGATTCAAATAGTCCCTGAGGGACTCTCCCTGGTACTGCCTTACGTCGAACAAGTCATAAGACACCCTAGGTGGCGCCTTGTTCACAATGTACTGGTCGACGAAAAGTTTCGAAAACTGCTGGAAATTGGTTATGTGACCTGTAGGCAGGCTAACAAACCATTCCAGCGCTGTTCCCTGGAGCGTGCTCACAAACATCTTGCAATAGACAGCATCTGAGCCTCCTGACAGCATCATCTGCGTGTGGAACGTGGTGAGATGTGCTTCAGGATCCTCCACGCCGGTGAAAGAAGCTTTCACAGGTACCACGCTCGCAGGGATCGGCGTGTCCGTGATCGCCTGAGCAAACGGCATTGGAAAAACGCGCGGTGGCGATGACGGCGCAACCTCTTCAACAATTGTGCGTCCTCTCTGCTCCTGAAGAGCTTGGCACAACTCCTCAGTGACTTTGCTGAGCTCTTCATTCCTGGCCTGAGACGCGACCAGGTCTTCATGCATCTTCGCCTGCTCTACGCGCGATGCTTCCACATTTGCCTGCAACGCACGCATAATCTCCATCATCTGCGCCATGGTCATGGCGCCTTCTGCAGCAGCTGGCACAACGGGACTTGAACGTGTGCTTCTCATCTTTCTCATGAAAAATCAACAGATCAAGCTTCAGCGAACAAAACCTTCACCAGCGAAACGATCGATCCAGCAATCAATCGGCAAAAACTCATAAATTCCAAAGAACTTCCAAGAACGCAATCACAACAGCAGAAACCTCCACAAAAACTTGCGATCTCAGCACGAACCTACTGCTTCTCCACCAAAACTCCCGATTCACCGGTCAGAAACACAAACGAACGGTAAAGTCTTTGATTTACCGATTGAAACTCGTACAAACAGCGAAAAACTTCAAGTCACCGAACAAGAACTCAAACGAACGGAGAAAAACTTCAATATACCGATCAAAACTCCGAACGAACGGTGAAAAACCTCAATCCACCGAACAAAAGCTCAAACAAACGGTGAAGAACGTCAAACTACCGATCAAAACTTCGAACGAACTGTAAAAAACGCCGATACACCGAATGGAAACTCAAACGACCGGTGGAAAACGCCGGAAATGGCTGCACCAACACACAACCACACAAAAATCTCAGAAACCTCAAGAACTCACGTTGTGGATGGGAAACACGCTTTACACGGCCCCACGGTGGGCGCCTGATGATCCTTCCGGTTGACTCGAGTGCAAGAGTCTTGCCACGTCAAAGGTATCTTCTCTCGATCAGCTTTGCACCACGTTAGCTTCCGTCCTTCACACCTCGATTCTCCCCAAGAACCTGAAAAAGACAGAGTGGTGCCGCTACGGCCGATCGCACTCCGACGCTCAAGTCAGTGGCGGAATCACCAAATACTAAGAGAGAAAGCTAAAAATCAAGGAACCGTGCAAATGTTCTCTCAGCGTACTCAAAAGCGTAAAGAAGTTTTCTAAACGCGCATACCTCAGAAGTTCGTTATAATTCCTTATATACTTGTGCATTTTCTCTCTCCTGACGGTTACACCTCTGGACACGTGGCCCGTATTCAGCTGTACACGTGTCACCATCTGGAGCGTCCTCTACTTGAGCGTCACTTCTACTCTTCAGGCTGTTCGACTAAGTTACCCATGCAAGGAGTAACTCGGTGCATAGCTGCCTTGGAGCGCGATCTCTTCTAAGTGGCGAGCACGGGGTGTCACCATGCACACCTTCTCTGTGGTCTCGCCTGCCGCTATCACGATCTGCATTACTTGCACATCATGCATGTTCTGGGAAACTGTTCCTTTGCCTCGACCTCTGGCAATGATCGTCTGACAACCTCATCCTCCGTGCTTGTACCTCTTGAAAGCCTTTAAGCAAGCCTTCCTTATCTATCGGCGATGTCCCCCTTCGGCGATCTCTAACCACCTGGTCTCCCATAACTCACATACGGCGGCTATGACGTAAGCCTGGTGACCGCCAGTTACACATACTAGAGATTGGAGAACGCCAAGCCATCACTTGGCGACTACACAGACTTCCCGATGTACTTCCCTTCTGTCAGCCAGGTGTCCCGCTCAACAGGCCTATATTATCGCTTGCTGCCACGTCATCACTCCCGACTACCTGGTCGGTACAGTTTTTAATACATGTTAAAGTCTATTTGTGAAGACAAATAGGGGGAGAATTATTGGTTCTTGTTTATCTATGTCTTATATGCATAAAATGTTTAAATCTCTGAATTTAAAATTGCTTTCTGTTGCTGCTGATAGAAACAACCGATTGTTTCGTGTAAACAACCGATTGTTTATTATGCTTAATGAGTGAAATCCAACTTGCTGCTGTAAGAAGCTTTGGATAGTATGAATGCTTTATCTGCAGGAACTGCTTTAGATTTAATCAGTACAACACAAGCACCAGGGATTTGTCTTCATCAAATAGGGGGAGATTGTTGAACCAAGTGGTGTTCAATGTTTTGAAGAATCCAAATCCTTTGAAGGATGATGAAGCCTCTGCTGTGCTTGATGCTGTTGTGCTGTTTTAGTCTTGTTCTGGGGTAGTTCTATGTTGTAATCAACACTTAGATTAAATCTCAAAGCAATTAGCATCTCAATTTTAACAAAGCAAAATGTTTTTCAAACTAAGTTGAAACAACCGATTGTTTTGTCGAAACAACCGATTGTTTACACTTAGGTGTTTTGAGAAAGTTTGAAAACTGTTTTTGAATGGTGTTTTTGTTAAGTAACAAAACAACCGATTGATTCGAGGAAACAATTGATTGTTTGTTTTAACACCATAATAGAAAAACTGTTTTCTTTGACTGAGCTTTAAATGCTTTAACTGAATACGCTCAAGTCATTAAATGCTTTGACCAATCTATTTTAAATGCAATTAAGAGTTTGTTAAGATTTGATAACAAACTATATTCTTAGATATATTTTGAAAAACAGTTTTTGATATATTAGGAATCTTGAAACAAAGTTTTGATCTAAGAAGAGTTTTTAAAAGTATTCTGAGATTGCAAAAGAGTTGAGAGATTGATCAAGGTGCTGAATAGGGATTCTACTTGTATTGATTTCAGATATTCATCTGTAACAAGTGTAATCTGTGTAAACTGCTGAACAATTCGTTTGTGTGTGTTGCTGAGATTGGCTGTGTGTTCTTGAGGTGTTCAAGATCAGCAATCTTAGTGTTGGCCGAGGAGAGTGTGTTTCTTGAGGTGTTCAAGGTCATTCTCTTGGTTGTGGTGTAAGTGATCAAGTGGTGATTGCTTAGTGGATATCCTCAGGCTTTCTGAGAAGACTGGACGTAGCTCTTGTTTGGAGTGAACCAGTATAAACAACTGTGTACAATTTCTCTATCCCTATCTCTTTAATTCAGTTTGATATTTTGGAACTGGCATAAACAACCGATTGTTTCGTTAAAACAACCGATTGTTTTTCCAGCTTTGTGCTTTTGCTATTTGTTTTGGAAAAACTGAATTCTCAATCAAGGTTCTTCTGAAGTATTTTCATTCTAAGCTTAAAAGTTTTCAAAAATTCTTCTTAAACAATTCACTCCCCCTCTCGTTTAAGGCCATATATTCTAACAAGGAGGCTTTCGAAAATTTGAAGAAGTACCTAGCCAGCCCTCCAGTATTGTGCAAACCCGAGCTAGGTACCCCACTCCACTTGTATTTTGCGGTTACAGAAAGAGCTATCAGCTTGGTCCTATTACAGGAGCAGGACTAGGTACAAAGACCAATTTATTTCTTCAATAAGGTGTTGCAGGGGCTCGAAATAAGATACCAGGCCTTGGAAAAAGCGGCCTTAGCAGTAGTATTTTTAGCTAGAAGGCTCCGTCATTATTTTCAAAGTTTCACCATCATGGTAATGACGGACCTTCCAATCCGCAAAGTCTTACAGAAACCAGATGTGGCGGGAAGAATGGCACAATGGGTGGTAGAACTCTCTGAGTTTGACATACATTATGAACCCAGGGGCCCCATCAAGGACCAGATCTATGCCGACTTCGTGTTGGAACTCTTCTCAGCAGCCACCCATCAAGAAGGGGCAGATTTCAAGTGGGTACTCTCAGTAGATGGTTCTTCAAACCAACAAGGTAGTGGAGCAGGTGTCATTTTGGAAGGTCCGGATGGGTTGCTAATCGAGCAGGCCCTCCGTTTCGCTTTCAAAGCCAGTAACAACCAAGCATAGTACGAGGCCCTGATCGCGGGAGCGAGGGGATTGTTGGCAAAAAGTGATTCTTTGTTAGGTACAGGACAGGTCACAGGAGAGTACCAAGCTAAAGACCCTCAGATGGCCGCATATTTAGAGTACGTCCAGGTGCTGAAAGAATCATTCGACGTGTTCGAGTTAGTCCATGTACCAAGAGAACAAAATACCCGAGCTGACTTGCTTGCAAAACTCGCCAGTTCGGGCAAGGGGGGCAGGCAGAGGACGGTGATTCAGGAAACCCTGAAGACACCTCGAACGATCATGGAAAAAATGGCAGAGATCCAGCACGTTGACACTTCGAAAGGGACGAGGAGGAGTCATCGATCGTTAACGCAGGAAACGATGTAAACGCCCAGAATAAGCAGGTATCCGGTTGCTGGAGTGATAATGCCACATGAGCACGCGCATCATGGCAGAACTACACGAAGAAATATGCGATAGCCACATCGGTGACCAATCTCTCTCGTCGAAAGCCCTCCGTGCAGGATATTACTGGCCAACCATGAGGGAGGACTGCACAAGATACACCCAACGATGCAAGCAGTGCCAACAACACGCTGATTGGCACAATGTGCCCCCAGAAGAGTTGAGATCGATATACAACCCATGGCCATTCCATACATGGGGAATCAATATTCTGGGTCCTTTCCCTTTGGCGATAAGGCAGATGAAGTACCTCTTGGTTGCCATAGAATACTTCACGAAGTGGATCGAAGCCGAACCAGTAGCACAGATTACAGCCCACAAGGTTCAACACTTTGTGTGGAAGAACATACTGTGTCGTTTCGGGATCCCGAAGAGGTTAGTATCTGATAATGGTACCCAGTTCGCAAGCCAACGACTGGGTAAGCTATGTACAGAGTTGGGAATAAAGCAAGTGTTTGCGTCAGTAGAACACCCCCAGACGAACGGACAAGTCAAGTCGGCCAACTGAGTTCTGCTCAGGGGCCTAAAAAGAAGATTAGACAAACCCAAAGGGACTTGGGCAGAAGAAGTTCCTAGAATCGTGTGGGCCTATCACACCACCCCTCAATCTACAACCAAGGAAACACCATATAATTTGGTGTACGGTTCTGACGCTATGATCGCAGTAGAAATCCAGGAGAACTCATCGCGTTTCCAGAACTTCGTAGTCGAGGAATCTTACAACGAAAGAAAGGTGAACTTGGACCTACTGGACGAAGTGAGGGAAGAAGCAAATATCAAAGTTGAAGCTTTGAAAAGGAGGGTGGAATACAAGTACAGCTCTAAGTTGAGACCTCGGCAATTCCAGGTCGCCGACCTGGTGATGAGGAAGGCTCAACCATACCAGTTAGAAAACAAGTTATCCCCCAAGTGGACCGGTCCCTTCAGAGTAATGGAGGCCCTCGGAAATGGGGCGTATAGGCTCGAGACATTGGAAGGAGGCACGATTCCTCGCACTTGGAATGCGACCAACCTAAAATTTTACTTTAGTTAAATCTTGCACTTGTACACGTTTATGGGGACACTCTTTTTCCCTTGAAAGGGTTTTTTAACGAGGTCACCCCAAATAAAAGTTATTCAGTTAAAGTACATTGCAAAGTAAATGAACCTCTCCCTTGTAGTGATAAAGTAAAGAGCGGAAGAAATATGGTTCCCCGAGTGGACCTCCCTCTTACGTAAGTTCACCAAGTTCGAGAGTAGTACGGTTCACGGAAATAAATGAACCTCTCCCTTGTTGATGAGAATCAAATAAATGAGGCTTTTATTAATGGAGGAAGAGGACATCCACCCTCACATTTGAAGTTCTTCCTTCTAGTCTTCTCAAAATTAAAAGAAGACATAAAATAAAGATGAGGCCCAAGCCCAAAGCCCAAAGCCCAAGCCCAAGCCCAAGCCCAAGCCCAAGCCCAAGCCCAAGCCCAAGAAGGCCAAAGCCCAAAGAGCCCAAGTCCATCCCATGAGGGGCAAGGCCAAGCTTTGAAATACTCTTGTATAGTTTTAGGAGGTGTGGTTATTAAATAAAGGAGTGTGAAAATGTAAAATAAAGTCACATTACCCATGTGACTTAGGAGAGTGGTGTAGGTGTAGCTTTTGGGAGGTGTCATAGTAGAAAAAGGTCACACCTCCCATGTGACTTGTTTTTGGTGGGAATTTCAAATGAGTTTATTTGAAATTTCCCACCTATTTTTCAGCACCTTAGGCTATAAATAGAGGTGCTTCCTTTGTAAAATTCAGATTGGAATTAATCTAAGAAAACTATACTCAAATTTTGAGTGATCTTTGGAGAGCTTTGAGCCTTCTTCTCTAGTCTTATCTTTATGGATCAATGGAGTCCTCAAGTGGCGGCATCACTCTCATCTAGGAGCATTCCACACTTCTAGTGGCGAGATCATCCATCCTCTTTCCATCTTCATGAGCAATTCTTCTCTCCTTCCTTTCTCCTCTTTCTATTGTTTTTGTTAGCTTGTGTTCTTGAGTTTTGGTTTGGTGTTCTTGCTGTTTTTATGAGTTTTGGTTCGGCAGTTTTATATTTCAGTCCATTCATCTTGTTCCTTTGCTTTTCTTGCTCTTTTGTTCGGTTCAATTTGACTATAATTGGTTCATCCAAATGAGTTTGGGATTTGGTACTAGTTTTTGGTGAGTTCTTGTCTTAGAACAATGATCCAACTCTAAGAAAAGTGCCTCTATAATGTCCAACTCAAGGTGATTCCTAAGAAGGTCAAGAACCTTTCTCTATGTGGCTATTGGAATCACATCACTTGTAGTAATAAAGTAAAGAGTATAAGCAATATGGTCTCCCGAGTGGATCTCCCTCTTACGTAAGTTCACCAAGTCCGAGAATAGTACGGTTCGCGGAAATAAATAACCCTCTCCCTTGCGGTGGTGGTCAAGAGCGGAAGCAGTATGGTTCCCCGAAGGGAGTCTCCCTCTTGCGAGAAATCACCCAGTACGAGAGCGATATGGTTCGTTAAAGATAAAGGAACCATTTCTCCCGAGGTGACGCCCAGAGAAGTAGAGGCAGTTTGGTCTTCCCAATAAGCCCCTCTGGTGCAAGAAAAGAACATGGTTCGGGAAATACTAAAGCAACCTCCTTCCTTGGGACATCGCTCAAAAAATGGAGGTAATTTGCCCCTAGTTAAACCCCTCTCACGTGAACACACCAAGACGAAAGAAGGTATGGTGAGAGTATCGGATTCCCAGTTACACCCTAACCCTATATGGCAAGGATGAAAATTAAGAAAGTAGCCGCCCCTGTAGGGTAGCCAACGTCAAGAAAGCGAAGTTCTACGCCCCCTCTCACGTATCAAAACTCCGCACATACAGACAACCAAACAAGACAACAACAGTTATAAAGAAATAAATGCCTATGAAGTATCCACACAAAAAGTTTGGTTGATTACAAAATAGAGTTAAAGAGAATCATCCTCATGGCTCGATCTGACCGTTCACGACGCATTAGGACTCATCAAAGAGGGAGGGATCTGTGTCAGGTATGCGCAGGTGAACTGAGTGACAACATCTTGGAACCCCTCGCCGTAGGCCGCAATAGCGTCATTGAGAAGCTCCTCTTCAGCCCTCCTGAAGGATTCAGTCTTCTCGGCCAACTCACCCTCGACCTTCCCTAGGAGGACCTCGCGCTGTGTGCTCTTACTCTCTAGATCAGCCATCTTCCCCTTCAGCTCGACCACAAGGTCATCCAGCTCGACTTTGTGGGTACGTAGAGGCAAGATCTTGGCCTCCAATTCGACTGCCTCCATGCTCTTGTCTTGAAGGGCCTTCTTGACGTCTTTTTCAATATGACGAAGGTTTGCTACCTCCAAGTACAGAGCAGTCTCGTGGTTGGCAAAGACCTTTGCCCTGGCAGCAAAATCCTCCTCCACCTTCGCGATTTTTGCCTCAAGGTCCCTGAAAGCTTGCGTCCTGGCAAGTGCCTAGTTGGGAGAAACACGATCCGAGAGGAGATTATCGTCTAGACCTTCGGCCTCACAGCTTCGGAAGTGATTAAGCGCCTGTCTGAACAGTAGAGGGAGGGACGTGGGGGAGTCAGTCTCTTTACTTCTAGTAGCACTCTCTCCGCCACCCTCCAAGGCAGCAAGAAGGGGGGAAAAGGCACTAGGAGGATGATCTATGAAGGTCGGAGCACCAGCTGAAACAAAAGTTGAGGGCACTGTAGATACGCCCACCCTTAGTCGCTTACAGACCAGGCCGATGCAAGTATCCTCATCGTCCGATTCTACCGGCAATACCTCCCTGAGTTCACTAGCAGCAGGGGCCGGATTAATGGGCTGAGGCGCCGGGGCAGTTGATGTAGAAGGAGCCAAGGGTATCGAAAGACTCGTCCCAGTGGCAGCAACCCTTTATTTGGCCAGGAGGTCCGCCAATTTTCTTTTCTTATCCTCTGTACCGCCCTGGTAGTCGGGAGTAATGACGTGGCGTCGAGCTATTATATAGGCGTGTTGGATGGGGCACCTGGCTGGCGGAAGGGGAGGAAGTCGGGGGGTTCGCGTGGTCGCCAGTTATTAAGTTGGCGTGCTCCGATCTCCATCATGCCTAAACCGGCGGTCACCAAGTTGAAGATGAAGTCGCCAGATGTGAACCCAGGCGACCAAGTGATTAGAGATCGCCGAAACAAGGGCATCGCCGAAGATGAAGGCAGATAGACACTTCCCAGCTGGCCAGAGGATGAGGTCGGGGGACAGCTTACTTGAGCATATACGGTGACACAGGCGGTGCAGATCATGAAGGCGGCCAGCGAGACCACAGGGAAGGTGTGTACGAAGGCACCCGAACTCGCCACCCAGAAGAGATCACGCTCCAAGGCAACTATGCACTGAGTATACCATGCATAAGTAACTTAGCCAAAGAAGAGTCAGAAGTAGCGCCCAAGTCAAGGATGCTCCAGATGATGGCACGTGTACAGCTGGATGCGAGCCACGTGTCCAGATGTGTAACTGCCAGGAGAGAGAAAGTGTCCAGGTATATAAGAGTTTCCAACGAACTTCTGAGGTACGCACGTTCAGATTGTCTTCTTTACGCTTGCGAGTCTTGAGTATACTGAGGGAGAACTGGTCACGGTTCCTTAGAGTTCTTGAGTTTTACTCTTAAGTAATTGGTGGTTCAGTCGCTGACTTGGGCGTCGGAGCGCGATCGGCCGCAGCGACGCCGTTTCGTCTTTTGCAGGTTCTTGAGGTGGATCGCGGTGAAGGACGGAGGCTGACACGGCGCATACGTCGATCCAAGTTTGACGAGGCAAAGCTCCAACGTTTTGGTCAACAGGCAGGATCATCAGGCGCCCACCGTGGGGCCGTGTAAAACCTGTTCCCATCCGCAGCGTGAGTTCTTGGAGGTTTCTGCAGTTTCTGTGTGGTTGTGTGCTGGTGCAACCATTGTCCGCTGTTCATCTAGGTTCTGTTCGGTAATTTCGCGTTTTCCACCGTTCGTTTGGGTTTTTGTTCGGTGAGGTGAAGTTTTTTTGCTGCTTACGCGAGTTTTGATCGGTGAGATCTGAGTTCTTTGGCTCGTTTGGTTTTTCGTGGAAGAAGCGTTGGTTTTGGTGGAGTTGCGGGTTTTTGTGAAGGTTCGTTGTGTTCTTGAGGTTTCTTTCGAAGTTTCGCGAAGTTCTGACCGATTGATCGCTGAATCGATCATCGCTGAAGAAGGTGTTGTTCATTGCTCTCTGTGATTTGCCAAGTTTTCATGAGAAAAATGAGAAGCAACCGCTCAAGTCCAGTTGCGCCCGTTGCTGCTGAAGGCGCCATGACTATGGCGCAGATGATGGAAATCATGCGCTCGCTGCAGGCGAATGTGGAAGCCTCGCGTGTAGAGCAGGCAAGAATGCACGAGGACCTGGTCGCCTCTCGGGCCCGGAATGATGAGCTTAGCAGAGTGACTGAAGAACTGCGTCAAGCTCTTCAGGAGCAGCGAGGGCGTCCAATCGCTGATGAGGTCGCGCCGTCAACGTCGCCTCGCGTTTTTCCTATGCCTTTCGCTCAGGCGATTACCGACACGCCTATCCCTGCGAGTGTGGTACCTGTGAAGGCTGTTTTTACCGGCGTGGAGGATCCTGAGGCACATCTCACCACGTTCCATACGCAGATGATGCTGTCAGGAGGATCAGACGCCGTGTACTGCAAGATGTTTGTGAGCACCCTCCAGGGAACGGCGCTGGAATGGTTCGTGAGCCTGCCTACGGGTCACATAACCAACTTCCAACAGTTTTCAAAGATCTTCGTCGAGCAGTACATCGTGAACAAGGCACCGCCCAGGGTGTCTTATGATTTGTTCGACATAAGGCAGTATCAGGGAGAGTCCCTCAGGGACTACCTGAATCGTTTTGGGGCGCAGATGGTCCGCTCGCCAGCCAAAGACGAAGAGATGCTGGTCTACGCATTCAAGAAGGGCGTGCTGCCGGGACCATTCTGCGAGGCATTGATCAGGGCTCACCCTGCCACATTTGCTGAGGTCAGGCGACTTGCGGTGGCCCACATCGCCGATGAGAGTGAGGTCGCCGAGAAGAGGGGAAGCGTGGCTCCCGCTAGGCCACGTGCCCAGCCACAGAGGGTGCTGGAGACAGCGGCGGCCAGGAGGGATCAGAGGACTCGCCATCCTTATGATCCAAGGAAGAACAAGGGCAGGGGCCCAGGGCGCCCTCAACCAGTACGCCGGGAGTACAATCGCCCGCCAAAGCACAAGTTTGTCATGGGATTGGCGGACCTGATCGCCATTCCCAATATATCAGCTAGGCTGAAGGCGCCCGAGAAGGTGGGCGACAAGGTGCTGGGGCCAAAGCTAGACGCCTGGTGTGAGTTCCACCAGGGCTTTGGCCACACCGTGGATTCCTGCTTGGCTTTAGGATACCAGCTCGACGATCTGGTCAAGAGCGGGTTCCTAAACGACTATTTGCTGGATAGAAGGACGGGGGGCGCGTCGAGCTCCCAACCAGCAGGTGGTGAGGCTCAACAGCACGAGATGCCTACCCACGGGGAAATCCACACCATTGCAGGAGGTTTTTCGGGTGGTGGATGCACCGCGTCACAGAGGAAGAAGTATGCGAGGTCTGTGATGACGGTGGATATGTTCGAAGACCACTCGCCGGATGTGGACATTACGTTCACAAAGCAAGATCTTTGGGACGTTGTGCCTCATGACAACAACCCCATAGTCATCTCGCTGATCACAGCAGGAAGGAAGGTCCACAGGGTTCTGGTGGACCAAGGAAGCTCGGCAGACGTGATGTTCTGGCCGACTTTCACGCAGTTGGAGCTACCCCTTGACCAGCTGAGGCCCTATGGAGGGTGTTTGTATGGTTTCGCTGGTGACCAGGTGGAGGTCAGGGGGTACATTGAGTTGAGGACTACGTTTATAGATGAGGCGGGTTCGAGAACAGAGAGAGTCAAGTACCTTGTCGTGAACGCTCCTTCAGCATACAACATTCTGCTGGGAAGGCCCACGCTCAACAGAATAGGCGCTATACCGTCGACCCGGCACATGAAGGTGCAGCTGTCGTCTATGGAGGGGGTGGTGATCACCATCAAATCCGACCAGAAAGAAGCGAAGAAGTGCTATGAGAATAGCCTGAAGAACAAGAGGTCGGTGAGTTACGTGACAACCACCCCGCCTCCTGGTGTGAAGCCCAGACCGACGGTAATAGAAGAGACCGCCGGAAGTGACGTGGTGATGGTGGATGCTAAGCTGGGGGAGGGGAACGCCGATCTAGAGGAAGAAGAGGCGAGGAATCGCCCTGAGGAAGCGAGGGAGCTGGGAATCGCCAGGGCGGTGATCGCCAGAGAAACCAGGCCAAAACCCGTCGAGCAGTGGCTCGAAAGAGAGATCGGAGGAAAGATCTTCAAGCTGGGAAGATCTCTGGAGGTTGAGCTCCAGGACCAGATCGCCAAGGTGATAGAGCGGCATCTGGATGCGTTTGCATGGTCCGCTTCGGACATGCCCGGGATCGATCCCGACTTCTTGTGCCATCATTTGGCGATGGACGATCAGGTCAGACTGGTACGCTAGAGGAGAAGGAAGTTCAACGAGGAGAGGAGGCAGGCGATTAGAGACGAAACACAGAAACTCCTCGCTGCAGGCCATATCAGGGAGGTGCAGTACCCTGATTGGCTGGCCAATGTCGTACTAGTGAAGAAGAGCAACAGGAAATGGCGCATGTGCGTCGACTTCACTGATCTGAACAAGGCTTGCCCAAAGGACTCGTATCCTTTACCAAGCATAGACGCCCTGGTGGACAGTGCCGCAGGGTGTAAGTTGTTGAGTTTCCTGGATGCCTTCTCGGGGTACAACCAGATCAAGATGCATCCCATGGATGAAGAGAAGACCGCCTTCATGACCGAAAGATCGTGCTACTGCTACAAGGTGATGCCTTTTGGGCTGAAGAACGCGGGGGCCACGTACCAGAGGTTGATGGATCGAGTACTTGCACCAATGCTGGGAAGGAATGTGCAAGCGTACGTGGATGACATGGTCGTGACCTCGCCAGAGAAAAGCAAGCACGTTGCGGACTTGGATGAGTTGTTCACTATGATCGCCAAGTTTAGGTTGAAGCTGAATCCCTAGAAGTGCATCTTTGGCGTAGAGGCTGGAAAGTTCTTGGGTTTCCTCTTAACTGAGAGAGGAATAGAAGCCAACCCTGACAAGTGTGCCGCCATCTTGGCGATGAGGAGCCCGGCCACTGTGAAGGAAGTACAACAGCTTACAGGTCGGATGGCCGCCCTGTCTCGCTTCGTGTCGGCTAGCGGAGAGAAGGGCCATCCATATTTCCAGTGTTTAAGACGGAATAACAAGTTTGCCTGGACGAAGGAGTGTGAAGAAGCCTTCGTCAAGCTTAAGGAGTATCTGGCGAGCCCGCCGGTTTTGTGCAAACCGCTGGTGGGAACCCCTCTCAGGTTGTATTTTGCTGTAACTGAGAGGGCGGTGAGTGCGGTGCTCGCCCAAGACCAAGATCAGGCTCAAAAGCCCATTTATTTTGTTAGCAAGGTGCTGCAGGGCCCCGAAACGAGATATCAGGCCCTGGAGAAGGCTGCACTGGCAGTAGTCTTTTCGGCAAGGAGGTTACGCCAATATTTCCATAGCTTCACGATACTGGTGATGACCGACCTGCCCATCCAGAAGGTCTTGAAGAAGCCCGATGTTGCGGGAAGGATGGTGAAGTGGGCAGTGGAGCTGTCGGAGTTTGATATTAAGTATGAGCCCCGAGGTCCGATCAAGGGGCAGATCTTCGCAGACTTCGTGGTCGAGCTCTCGTCTGAAGCGACACGAGTTGAAGGGAATGACTTCCGTTGGGTGCTTTCAGTGGACGGATCGTCGAACCAGCAGGGTAGCGGTGCTGGGGTCATCTTGGAGGGGCCCAACGGCGTGCTGATCGAACAATCTTTGAGGTTTGCCTTCGAGGCCAGCAACAATCAAGCAGAATATGAGGCGCTGATCGCCGGTATCTTGCAGGCTAAGGAGATGGGAGCCAGGGTGCTGATGGCTAAGAGTGACTCGCTGTTAGTCACGGGACAAGTAACAGGCGAGTTCCAAGCTAAAGATCCACAAATGGCGGCTTACCTGGAGTATGTACAGGAATTGAAGAGTTCCTTTGTCTCCTTTGAAGTGGTGCATGTGCCCAGGGAGCAGAATGCCCGAGCTGACTTGCTAGCCAAGCTCGCCAGTTCGGGCAAGGGGGGTAGGCAGAGGACGGTGATTCAAGAAACTCTGAAGACGCCTAGAGCATTTGTGGCAGATCACCTGGTTCTTCAGGTAAGCAAGTCGACGGAGAAAGTGGCAAGGAGTCACAGGTCTTTGACTCAAGAAACCTTGAGATCGCCGAGAATAAGAGCATGTCGGGGGGAGAGGGTGAACATGACGCAGGTCTGCGCCACACACGAGCCAGACACCTGGGTAACGCAGTACAAGCGATGCCTGGCGGATGGCCTTCTCTCGCTGGATCCGACAGAGGCTAGGAAGATAAAGAAGAATTCTAGCAAGTTCACAATGGTTTGGGTTCACTCACCCACTCCTGGAATGTGTGCATGGCGAGAAATGTACAAGAATTATGGCAGAGTTCCATGAAGGGGTATGCGGAAGCCACGTCGGGGGTCGAGCTCTGGCCGCCAGGACCCTCCGTGCAGGTTACTACTGGCCAACAATGAGAGAAGACTGCAGGAAGTATGCGCAGTGCTGCAAACAATGCCAGCAGCACGCCGATTGGCACAAGGCGCCTCCCGAGGAGTTGAAGTCGATTTACAGCCCTTGGCCGTTTCATACATGGGGAATCGATATCCTGGGACCATTCCCGCTGGCGATCAGGCAGATGAAGTACTTGGTGGTGGCGATTGAATATTTCACCAAGTGGATCGAAGCAGAACCAGTGGCCCAGATCATCGCACACAAGATCGAGGGTTTCGTGTGGAAGAACATTGTGTGCCGGTTTGGTGTGCCCAAGCGCCTGGTGTCGGACAATGGGACTCAGTTTGCAAGTCACCTGTTGAAGAAGCTGTGCGAAGGGGTGGGAATTCAACAAGTATTTGCATCCGTCGAGCACCCTCAAACGAATGGCCAAGTAGAGTCAGCCAATCGGGTATTGCTAAGAGGTTTGAAGAGAAGGCTAGAGAAAGCCAAAGGAAGTTGGGCTGAGGAAGTACCCCGTATAGTCTGGGCGTACCACACCACCGAGCAGTCAGGAACCCATGAGACCCCGTTCAGTTTGGTTTACGGGTGCGACGCAATGATTCCAGTGGAGATCCAGGAGAGCTCGCCGAGATTCTAGAACTTCGTGGAGGAAGACTCGAATGAGGAGAGAAGGTTGAACCTGGACCTACTGGATGAGGTCAGGGAGGAGGCGAGATTGAAAGCTGAGGCGGTGAAGAGAAGGATTGAACGAAGATATAACTCAAAGGTGATGCCAAGACAGTTCAGAGAGGGCGATCTGGTGATGAGGAAGGCCCACCAGTACGAAATGGAGAATAAGTTGTCGCCTAAGTGGACGGGACCGTTCAGAATAACCGAGGCGCTCGGGAACGGCGCCTACCGCTTAGAGACTTGGGAAGGAGGGGCGTTTCCTCGCACTTGGAACGCCACGCACCTCAAGTTATATTACAGTTAAGAACTTTGTAAGTAAAAACAAACACGAAGAGCTTTACCATGTTTCTGTTAAAACAGTTTGGAGGGGGCACTCTTTTTTCCCTAAGGAGGGTTTTTAATGAGGCCGCCCAATAAAGAAGAGTTTTCAAAGTTTAAAGTGTTTTAGATTGCATGCTTGTTGTTTCCCGAATGTTTTGAAGAAAGACCTTGTCACTTATATGTGATTTAAGGCGAGTTGAAGTTATGTTGCATGCTTTCTAAAAAGTTTCTAAGTCCCCATCGTCTTTCGGCGATAAGCGGCCTCAGTTAAAGTTAAAGTCCTCATCGTCTTTCGGCGATCGGAGGCACCAATTAAAAGACCTCAACGCCCTCGCGCGTCCTGAGGCGTCGAGCGAGTGCAGGCGAGGAAGAGTAAAAAGTCCTCAGTGCTTCCAGAGGAGAGAAGATGTAGCCTCTGGGGCAATGTGGAGGCACCAGTAAAAAGTCCTCAGTGCTTCCAGAGGAGAGAAGATGTAGCCTCTGGGGCAATGTAGAGGCACCAGTAAAAAGTCCTCAGTGCTTCCAGAGGAGAGAAGATATAACCTCTGGGGCAATGTAGAGGCACCAGCAAAAAGTCCTCAGTGTTTCTGGGGAGAGAAGATGTAACCCCTGGGGCAATGTAGAGGCACGAGTTAAAGACCTTCTCGCCGATGAGCGAGTTCAGGCGAGTTAAAGACCTTCTCGCCGATGAGCGAGTTCAGGCAAGATAAAATCCTTCTCGTCTCGAACGAGTTCAGGTATGGTGTAAAGGGTGGAAGAAGTTTGGAGGGTGGCTAAGGTAGGTTCGAAGAGAACGCCTAGCCACCCGGTCTCTTGTTCTGAAGCTCAGGGAGGTAGAGAAGGATCCGAAAGGCGCCTCTACCCCTAGATAAAGGAACAATGGCCAAGTTGTGAAGGCAAGAGGAAGCTGATATCGCCAAGAGTCTTTGGCGACCAGGAGAAATTCAAGCAATGGCGAGAAAGTCAAGACCCGTTTTGATAAGGCAAAGTAGATGAGCTGTGTCTTAAGCCATTAGTTGGGTTGAGGTTCGTTATTTGAAGAGCGATCTCACGCTAAGGTTCATTACCTTGAGGGTACAAGTTGATTAGAGTATTATTGTTTGAAAGCTGATGGTTTGAGGCGGATAGTATACAATTGCGCTTACGAAGTTACTAAGTTAATTTGTCTAAAGAGATTTGTGCAAGGAAGATAAAGTTAACAAGAAGAGAGTATAAAAAGAAGCGGAAAATGTCATAGCATAAGCAACACCAGTTCAGAATACATGTACAAGGAAAGGGAAAGTTTATTACAAGTAAGTATGTCTAAAGGAGAAAGCACAGGAATCGTGGATGGAGGGAAGCAGTCAGTCTTCAGAAGGAACAATCTTCCCGTCCACCACTTCGTTGTTGAGAGACACCATGGAGAGGTCCAGATCGGGGTATTGGCAGGCGAACTGCTCCAAGGCGGCTTCGAACCCAGCAGCGAGAATTTGGGCGGAGCTCAGCTCGAGTTCTTCAATCTGCTTCTTGAGCCCCTCATTCTGCTGCTTCAGTTCTTCAGCTCCCTCCCGAGCTTGAAGAAGGTCTTCAGTAACCTTCTTGTTCTCCGCCTGCGCCTGGATCAGCTCTGCGGCGACCTTCCCATTTTCCTCTTTGGCCTCGGCGAGTTTGGCCATGGTGTCGTCTCTCTCCTTTTCGACTTTTCCCAAGAAGACCTCCCGATCTGCTGACCTTTTCTCGAAGTTTTTTACCTTGGCGGCATCTGCTTTGATCAACGCCTCCAGGTCAACCACTTTGACGCGATAGGGGACTAGCTTGCTCTCCAACTCGATCTTCTCTTGAGCTAAGAGCTGCACCTTATGGCGTAGATCGGTGGCCTCCTTGCGTGCCTCCCGAAGCTCGGTGCTCATAGCATCCTCCACTCGGGAGTGATCGATCTCCGCGAGCATGAGATTGCAGGATAACTTCTCCGCCTCAATCCTTATTGTGCGATTTTCCTCTTGGAGCACAGAGATGTCATCCTGGAGCTATCTGCTGGAACTCTCCACAACTTTGGAAATGATGGAGGGGAAGTCCTCCGCCATCATCTTGAGTTTCACTGAGAAGGGTTCCCACACCCTTTTTACCTCAAGGGAGAGGTTTGCTCGTGGGGGCACCAGGGGAGCTTGTTGTTGGTTCTCGCCGCCACCTTCTTGAGTTGGTTGTTGAATGGGAGCTTCTTGGTGTGGTGGCGACGGCGGGGATTCGGTAATGAGGATAGGCGAGTTGTGAGCACCTTCATCCCCGCCTGGAGCAGCATCTGCGGTTGAGGCGTTTGAAGGAGGACCCCCTCCAGCTGATACATAGGGCGTGGAGGCGCTCGGGGGGTTCTCCATAAAGTTGGGCTCGGCAGCCTCAACCACAGGAAGTGCAGCCGCCAGGGGAACTGCTTGGACTGGCGATGTGGGAGCTGGGGGAGGAAGCAATGTTGGAGGTGGAGCTGGTGTGGAAGGTGGTGTTGATGTTGGGGGAGGAGGTGGAGCAGGTGGTGAAGAAGGCACCACCCTCTTCCTCTTAGTCATAAGGCCATCCTCAGTCGCCTCATCGTCTTCTTCTTCATCCTCATGAACCACTTGAGGGGTTTTCCTCTTTGGTTTCCTGAGGACGAGTTTTTTGCGTTGTTGGGCGGGCTGGGCCTCGGAAGGAGCTGGGCCTCGGAAGGAGCTGGGCCTTTGGGGGGCGATCTGCCCTGGGCAGCGGCGATCTCCACCACTGAATTTGGCACGGTCTGGGAACCCGACGCCAACCCATGGGCTCGGGTGAGCGCCCTCAATTCAGCCAGTTTCCCCTTGCCCAACATACGATCTGCATAATACAAAGGTACATGGGTTAGCTCAGAGAGAAAGATAAACACATAAGTCAGTATGCAACAAAAGCAGATAAGTGGTGCAGAAAATAAAACCAAAGTCTTGTGCACAACAGACAAGACGCCCAGAAATAGTTAGCAGAAGTATCGCCAAGAGTAATGACTTAGACACTGAGGTGAACTCTAACCTATGCGAACCTCGAGTTGATCTTCGAAGAACTCGAAGGAGATGAGCGCAGTGGTGAGGAAGGTGATATTGGCGTCTGCCACGCTCTTCCAGAAGAGGCACAGATCCTTGTCCAAAGCACCCATGCTGTCAGGACTTCTTGGCCTCCTGAAGCTTCCCTTGGCGTCTTTGTTTCCCTTGTTTACCCAATACAAGGGAAACCCGTCGAGCATCGAGGCGTCCTGGTCGTTTGGACGTACTTGGATAAACTTCCCCTTCCAATCCTTATAAGATTGCTGGAAGATAGAAAGGATCGACCTCCCAGCAATCCCATTCAGACTCACCCAAAGGCGATCTCCTGGGTGTTTGGCTTCAAAAAGGAAGAGGAAAACATCCACTGACGCTGGCAGTCCCAGATGTGCACAAATGACCTGGAACGCCCTTACGAACGCCCAGCTGTTGGGGTGAAGCTGGGCGGGGCCGATATCGAGCTCGGTTAGCAGCTCTCGCTCGAAACGAGTGAAGGGAAGTCGGAGCTTCACCTTCTTGAAAAACGTTGTGTAGAGGAAGCAGAACGACTCGCCACCGCTCGCTTTGTCGTCAGCACAGATCGGCTCCTCAGGGTGGCAAGGCAGCACGGTCACCTTGCTATCGTGCTCCTTGTGAAAGGAAAGATCCGACTGGTCCCCTTTCCTTAGTCGGAGTACCGCCGTTTCAGAGTTTATCGAAGAAGTTTCTTTCAGCAGTGCCGAGCTGGCCCAGGGGTAGAGTTTTTTGTAATCTGGAGTGGGGGCAGAGGCTCCTCCGGCGACCGGTGGAGTAGCCTGAGCCAGGTCAGGGCGAGAGGTTGCAGGCCTCTCAGCCTGGGAAGAAGAAGCACCAGGTGCTCGTGGTGGGTTGTGAGCTTGAGATGAAGGGTTTCGTGACGAGGGAGGAGGATTCGCGGTGGTCTTTGTTCGAGCCATCGCGGAAACTGCAAAGGAAAAAGAAAAGGAAAGGTGAGCAGGGTTCGCAGAGGCTGACTCGATCGTGAAAGAGGGGAAAAAACGAACGAACGAAGTTTCGTTGTAACGAAGACGAAGCCCTAAGTTACGAGAAGAGAGAAATAGAAGAAACAGCCCACAGCGTATGCACCAGACAGTTAATGGATGATGCGAATCGGTTAAAATGCAGGAAAAATCAGCAGAAGAAGTAAAGGGGGTACCTTTTTATGATCGGAAGAACGATGAAGGAAGTTGAGAATCCAGAAGGTTGAAGAGCGTCGTGGGTTTTTGCAGAAGAAACTCAGAGCGTTTTTGAAAGCAAAGAGGTGATGGAACAGTAGAAGTGAAATGGGTTTAAGAGTTTTTCGAATGGGTTTTGGAAGCGCAAACGACAATTAAAGGTAACCGTTGATGAAGCCACGTGTCGAGCGATTGGAAGAGTGTCTGGTGGAGCGTCAGGAAAGCAGAAAGTACAAACGTTTGGAATTCTATGCCAGCGCCACGTAGATCGGTAGTGACGTGACTCCTTTAGTCTTTTCGCTGGACAAGTCTTCGCTTAAGACTGGGGGGCTTGTGTACCGCCCTGGTAGTCGGGAGTAATGACGTGGCGTCGAGCTATTATATAGGCGTGTTGGATGGGGCACCTGGCTGGCGGAAGGGGAGGAAGTCGGGTGGTTCGCGTGGTCGCCAGTTATTAAGTTGGCGTGCTCCGATCTCCATCATGCCTAAACCGGCGGTCACCAAGTTGAAGATGAAGTCGCCAGATGTGAACCCAGGCGACAAAGTGATTAGAGATCGCCGAAACAAGGGCATCGCCGAAGATGAAGGCAGATAGACACTTCCCAGCTGGCCAGAGGATGAGGTCGGGGGACAGCTTACTTGAGCATATACGGTGACACAGGCGGTGCAGATCATGAAGGCGGCCGGCGAGACCACAGGGAAGGTGTGTACGAAGGCACCCGAACTCGCCACCCAGAAGAGATCACGCTCCAAGGCAACTATGCACTGAGTATACCATGCATAAGTAACTTAGCCAAAGAAGAGTCAGAAGTAGCGCCCAAGTCAAGGATGCTCCAGATGATGGCACGTGTACAGCTGGATGCGAGCCACGTGTCCAGATGTGTAACTGCCAGGAGAGAGAAAGTGTCCAGGTATATAAGAGTTTCCAACGAACTTCTGAGGTACGCACGTTCAGATTGTCTTCTTTACGCTTGCGAGTCTTGAGTATACTGAGGGAGAACTGGTCACGGTTCCTTAGAGTTCTTGAGTTTTACTCTTAAGTAATTGGTGGTTCAGTCGCTGACTTGGGCGTCGGAGCGCGATCGGCCGCAGCGGCGCCGTTTCGTCTTTTGCAGGTTCTTGAGGTGGATCGCGGTGAAGGACGGAGGCTGACACGGCGCATACGTCGATCCAAGTTTGACGAGGCAAAGCTCCAGCGTTTTGGTCAACAGGCAGGATCATCCTCATTGAGACACATACCTGTGTAACAGAAGCAGGTCAATATGAAAGCAAACAAGACTAGGATGCGTGCAAGACCATAACAGAATAAGAAGCCTAGGAGCGAAGGAATACCGATATAGCTCTCAAGATCCTCAGGGCTATACTCGTCTTTGAGCAACTCCAAAGTACTTAGAGGGGCAGTGAACCCGGATAACAGCTCACATACACCTCTCTCTAGGGCAGAAAGATTCTCGGGACGCTGAACCCTCCGTAGGTTCGACCTCTCTGTCTAGTACAAAGGGAACCCGTCTAAAACAGAAGGGTCCCTCCGATTGCAACGAACTTTTAAAAAGTTCTTCTTGAACCCTTTGTACGATTTTTGAAAGAGTGTTAAAAGTACTCTCTCAGCCACGCCATTGAGACTAACCCACAACTTCTTTCCCGGGTCTTTTGCCTCGAAGAAATAGAGGAAGACGTCCACCGACGGTGTAAGGCCGAGACTGCAACAGAGAATGGCGAACGCCCACACAAATGCCCAACTGTTAGGATGAAGTTGGTCGGGGGCTACATTCAATTCAGTCAACAAAGTACGCTCGAAGGGGGTGAAAGGCAACCGGAACCCCAGCCTTCGGAAGAGGGTCGAGTATACAAAATAGAAAGCACCCTCGGGATCGGAGGCTTCATCAGCACACATCGGTTCCCCCATGCGGCAAGCCACCATCCGCACGAATTTATCATGATCTTTTCCAAAGACGCGTGACTGGTGGCACGATAGCCTCTTCCTATAAGTTGCTATGCTTTTCAGGGAAGTGAAAGTAGACGTCTCCACCAAAAGGTCCGCTGGAGCCCAGCGGTACAGAGACTCATAAAAAAAGGCAGGTGGGGGGGGGGGAATTGAGGAAAGTGGAGGAACAGAAGATGACGATGAGGTTGAAGTAGAGACCGAAGGAGAAGCGAGTTCGGGAACTCGCCTCATTCGCTTAGTCATCTTGACGGGAAAGCTAAAAATAAAAAGAAAGGAGAGACTTTAAAAGGAAAGCAACGTGACTCGACAACACCAGAAGAAACCCAAAAAAATGGAAACCCGAAAAATATGAGCAGTAGAAATGAATGTGCGAAGAAATTCAAGAATCATAAACAGTCCTAGCCAGTTATAAGCATTACAAACGGCGAAATCATAAGTGGCAAAGTGATCGGGAAGTAAAAATCATACCTTTCGAGTGTTGAGGTTCGAGGGTTTGAGTTTCGGAGGAAAGAGAAGAGAGCGTTTTTTCGCAGAATGCTAAGTGAAGGTTCACGTAAGTAAAAGTAATGAAAAAATGGTGGGAGCGTAAGGGTTAAAGTGTTTTAACAGTGCACGAAGAAGTTTGAGCACCAACAAGTCCCAGTCATTGATCTTGACACATGTATGTTGATTAGCGGAGAATGATGAGATGTCGCTTCGATGTACTATTCACACCCGTTACCCAATGCCACGTAGGTCAGGCAGCGCGATCGCTTAGTCTCTTCGCTAAAGCAAGTTACAGCTCGAGACTGGGGGGTTTGTGTCCTGACCAGTAGAGGGAGAAGATCAGACATCGGCTGTCAAGATGAAGTGAAAGCCCGTAAGGTGGGCCCTGGAATTTCGTTAAGATAACAGTTAAAGACAAAAGATGAATGGGAAGCCTAAGGCACGAGAGACCCATGCATGTGGGGTGCATGACGCATGAAGGCACAACATCATGGATAACCTTAGGGGGCGCAAGAGTCCAGTAGAATTAGTGTTTCTAGGGAAGTTGCATGCATGGCACGTGGATACTTAGGGCACCCGCGAAACATATGGTGCTGGATATTAGGTGCACCTAGTTGGGACCTAGGCGACCACTCTGATTATTCGTTGCACTCCAGTTAAAGGAAGTAAATGTGCCAGATACGCGAAGATTACGCAATAGCGGCACAAGGACACTTCCCAAGGAACCTTAGACAGTGGTAACAGAACAAAGGTAAAACCTAGTGTTAACCTATAAAAAGGGTGTTAAGAACCCTAGTGAGGTACACAACTTTTTAGACTAAAGCTATTTTATACACTTGATGTTCTTTGCCCTAATACTGACTTGAGTGTCGGAGTGCAAATGGCCACTAGGGCGCCCCTTTGTCTTTGCATGTGAGAAGTTTCTTGACGGAGAAGGCACAGTTCTCAGGCAAGGATAGAAGGGCCAAAGCAACCGTTGAAGACGACCGATGAGGCGAGTCAACCGGACATAACAGTTAGCTTCTTCATGAGTTTCATTAAAGATATCAAGTAATTGATAGTAATTATTACCTTTACTTGAGGATGTAGAACTCATGCTACTTGATACTGAAGCTTTGAGGCACAGATTTGCTTCTTCATCATCTGAAGAGCTTGAAGATGAAACTTCATTATCATCACATGCTACATAGGCCTTCTTAGCATTTCCCTTTTTCTCCTTCTTAAAGTCTGCCTTTTCTTTGACCTCATTATTGGGACATTCAACCTTGATATGACGTTGTTCTCCACAACCATAACAAGTATATTTATTAGTATTAAATTCACTAGGTTTTTAGAACCATACCTATTTGAAGCTTATCTTTTCTTCAACAACTTGCTGAATTTTCTTGATAACAAACTTATGTTTTATTCATCACTTCCAATTGAGTCTGGTTGCTGCTTGTGATTGCAAGCTTTGAGTGTTATGCCCTTATTGTGCTTGTCCTCACTTTCTTGGACAACAAGCCTATTTATTTCAAGCTCATGTTCTCTAAGCTTACCAAACAGAGATGCAACAGAAATTGAGGTGAGATCCTTTGATTATGAGATGGTAGTGACCTTTGGTTGCCATGTTCTATCAAGACATTTTAGTATCTTGATGTTCAACTCCTCTTTATCAAAAGTCTTAGCAAGACTCATCAAGTGATTCACAATGTGAGAAAACCTTTTCTGCACGTCACAAATGGATTCTCCCTTCTGCATTTTGAAGAGTTCATACTCTTGAATCAGAGCATGCTTCCTAGCTCGCTTGACATCATTTGTGCCTTCATGTGTGACTTCTAGGATGTCCCACATTTCCTTTGTTTAGTGAAATATTTTCGCAAGGATTTGTTTTAGAATGAATTTTTATCAAACAATCAAGATAAGAAATTAAGGGAACCAATCAAGCAGAAACTGTTATCATAATTTTAACCAGTTAAAACTTCGTTTGAGTCAGTTGTTTATAGCAGCAACAAAAATTAATTAACACAAACAGTTATAAAGAGTTTGAGAGAAAGAGAGATTTACACAAAAGGTTTATATTGGTTCACTCACATAGAGCTACATCCAGTTCTCAGACAATCTTTGAGTTCCACTAGTAATCACAATCAGATTACAATACACCACAAAGAGGTGACTTTGAATCCCACAAAGCCTACTCACCCTTTTTGCAACACTTCACACCTCAAGACAAAACAACCCTCTGTCTTTACAAGATTTTCAAACACACACAGTTAAAAGAAGTACTGTACCGTCCCGTATAAGGGCGTTGACTAAGTCAAAGTCAACGACTGGAAAGTCAAAGTCAACTCAAGGTGTCGCCCAGGTGTAGAGACGCCAAGAGGAAGCGTCGCCAAGGCAGGACAAGGCGTCGCCAAGGCAAGGCGTCGCCTGGGTAGAGGCGTCGCCCAACCAGGGCGTCGCCAGATCAAACAGTGTAAAAGCAAGGCAACCACGGTGTGGTTCCCCGATACCCATGGGTAGGAAAGACCATGGAGGGAGCGGCGCCGTGGGAAAGCCTCAGGACCCGATATCTCGGGAAAGTGATAAAGAGAAGGAAAAGGTGGCTTCAAGGCCATAGTGATAGTACCAGTGAAGGGCGGCCTGACTCGTGAAGTACCCCTGCCGCCCCAGAGATGCCTTCGGGACAGATACGACCCAAGAGGAAGGTCACGCCCAGGATAACCGGGTGCAGGGTGCGAGAGGAAGGCAGATACGCTCTCAGAGTAAGTGGCTAGATACTTGGGGGTATGAGTTGGCACCCAAAAAGCAACCCCTAGCGCAGTAGCACTCCCAGGCAGGAGGACCCACACGTAGAAACGTCCCCAGATGGGCAGAAACGCCCCCAGATGGGGTCATGCCGTCGTGAGGCCCTCCACGTGTACGACAGCCATGCCAGAATGGAAACACCCTCTAGTCAGGTGCCAGGTAATTAAAGATATTCAATACAGTTTCCCTTTCGAGCATTCTGGTACTATTAGGGCTCCCAAGCGTTTCAACATCTTAAATGCGCTACGTTTCGTAATTAAGCGCTTTAAAGAATACGTGATGGAGATCAAGCCCAAGAGAACATGGAGGCCACTCATCAAGCTCAAGAAGAGGTGGAGGCACAAATGGAGGATGCCCATGGAGGTCAAAGTCCACCTCAAAGGATTACAAGAAGCATGTTCAAAGCCTTGGGAGCAAGAGGACATTTATTTTCTCTTTTTGTAGTGTCTTTAGTTGAAGGTGCTTAGAGGGAAACCTTAGAAACCTCTTTTGTTATAGCATCTTTTAGGTTTTAAATAGGACCTTTAGGGGGGTGTATTAGTAGATAGGTGTAGGTGTAGTTTTTGGGAGGTGTCATAGTAGAAAAAGGTCACACCTCCCATGTGACTTGTTTTTGGTGGAAATTTCAAATGAGTTTATTTGAAATTTCCCACCTATTTTTCAGCACCTTAGGCTATAAATAGAGGTGCTTCCTTTGTAAAATTCAGATTTGAATTTTATCTAAAGAAACTATACTCAAAATTGGAGTGAGCATTTGGAGAGCTTTGAGCTTCTTCTCTAGTCTTATCTTGAAGGACCATGGTTTCCTCAAGTGGCGGCTTCCACACTCATCTAGGAGCATCCATTCTTCTAGTGGCGTGATCATCCAACCATTCCTCCATCTTCATGAGCATTCTCTTCTCCTTCCTTTCTTCTTCTTCAATTTGTTCTTATTGCCTTGAGTTTTGAGTTGTTTTTGTTTCGGTTCCTTTAATTTTCCAGCACCTATTTTCTGTTTAGTTTTTAAATTCTGTTCGGTTCTTTTGTTTTGAAGTTCAATTCTGTTCGGTTTGTTCTTTTCCTTCTCCTTTGTTGATTCAATTTGACAATATTTGGTTCATCCAAATGAGTTTGGGATTTGGTACTTGTTTTGGTGAGTTCTTGATCTTAGAACTATGATCCAACTTCTAAGAAAGTGCCTCTACATTTTCCAGCTCAAGGTGATTCCTCAAAGTGTCAAGAATCTTGTTCTATGTGGCTATTGGAATCACATCATGTGGTATCATGAGTCTTAGGTTCATTCTTGTTTAATTGTTGAGTTGTGTGCACTTTATTTCAAGAGCTCTTTAATTTTTCTTGCAATTTAAGTTTCTGTTTTAGAATTTTAATTGAGTATTCTTGCTGTTTTTCTTTTGCTCCAAGTGTTTGTGGAAAGGTTTATGGCACTCATAATTCTTATGAGTATGGTTGCTCTTTTGGAATGGCATTATCCTTCCTAGAGTTTACCTTAAGCTTCCTTCCACTTGTTACAATTTGTGTTGTGTCTTTTAATTTTTGAATCTTGTTAAGTTTTGTCTTAGTCATGTTATTCCATATATGTCATTACTTCTAGTAGTACTTTTATTGTTTTGATTGTTTCTTGCTTTGGTGTCATATATTTTTTCTGAATTGATGTTGATCCTTTGAGCATTTTCTTTTTAGCATTGAGTTCATACTTGTATTCTAGACCTATACAAGTTCCAATACATCATTTTCTATTATGTTTTTGCTAGTTCATCATCCTGTTTTTTTATTCCTATTAGGATTCCTCTATTTCTGAAAAAAGTGCTTACTGTTTTTCCTTATTGCAATTGATTTACGTACTGTAAAATTCTGAAATTCTGGATTTGAGATATTGAAAGTGTTAGAAAAGAATAGAAAAAAGAATCATTCAAAAATATGAAGTACACAAAAAATGATAAATAAAATAAAAAAAGTGTACATTCCTGCCGAAAAAAATACGGTAATCTGGCAGTGATTTTAAAACATTTATTTCTCTCAATTGGCTTACTGTTTTTAATTGATTCCAGTGCCATTTTTGAGTTAACATCTTGAAGTTTCTGTGGTATAAATTTCATAATCCAGTTCGCTCTACAACGTTCCAGTTAAATCAGTGAATATCAAACACAGTTTGCATTAAAAAAAAATTTCCAGTAGCTAAATTTTTTTTGTTTTCTTCATCTACTCTAGTGCTTTTCCTTAGGTATTCTTTTGTGTGCCTACTTTTCTCATTGAGTTCTTTATTTTCTTGATTGTCTTTCATTCTTACTCTTTGAGTTTGTCTTACACATAGTTTTCCTTTTGCAATTACCTTTCCTTGCTTATACCTTTTCTTGTTTGTCTTTATTGTTTCATTGGTTTTGTGGTGGTTTGCTCTTAAGATTGGTGTGCTTGCTTTGACATATTTCATTTGAGGATTCCAAGGCCTCAAGATCAGATTGGTGCAAGAACATTATTTCTTTGAGAGTGATATCTTTTCAGCCTTAAATTCACTTCGGCAGTTTCAATTGGAAAGCTCACTGTTTTTGCTAATTTTTAACTTGTTTGCTGTTTTGTGTGTTTGCTGTTTTTTAATTACAAATGGCTGGATCTTCAAGTGATGCATCCTCTAAGCAGAATTCTCCTTCCAAAGCTTCAATTCTTGGTGAATTACATGAAGCTCAAAGAACAATTAGAAGGTTGGAAGAGAAATTGCAAAAGATGGAGGTCAAACAAACTAGACCATCTCCTTCTATCCATGATGGACATCATTCTCATAGACCATCTTCAAGAGCTTCTTCAAATGATGTTGGCCGTGAAGATGAGCATAGGAGAAGGAGACCTCCACCCCAAGTCCATGGACAAAGACATCATCACCAAGGGGAAAGAATTCACTACGGCAATGGCTTCTACCATGATGCAAAGTCCAAGCTTCCTTCGGTCAAACTACCTTGTTTTAATGGTTCTAGTGATCCAAATGTGTATTTAGATTGGGAGGCTAAGTGTGAACAAATTTTTGAGATCCATGAGATCCAAGATGAGCATAAGCTCAAGCTAGCCACCCTAGAGTTTAGTGATTATGCCATGAAATGGTGGCATGGGATTGTAAAGGACATTATCTATCACAAGGGTCCTCCCGTGGACTCTTGGAACTCTTTAAAGGATCATATGCGCGCTAGGTTTGTGCCCCCACATTTTAGGAAAGACCTCATGTTGAGACTCCAACGGTTTCAACAAGGCACGCTAAATGTGGATGAATATTATAAGGAGCTTGAGACGCTTGTGCTTAAAATTGAATTAGAAGAAAGTGAAGAAGCCATGGTTGCTAGGTTTGTGAGTGGTCTTAGGAAGGATATCCAAGACATTGTTGAGTTACAAGAGTATTCATCATTGGGCTCTTTAGTTCATCTTGCAATGAAGGTGGAAGCCCAACTTGCTAAGAAAAACTCTTTTAAAAATGCTTCCAATAATGGATACTACTCCAAGTCTTGGAGAAACAAAACTTCTTTTTCAAAACATCCTTCCAAAGATTCTTCTTTCAAACCCAAGGAATCTAAGCCATCAACATCTAGACCTAAGTCTCCCACTAGAACATCTAACACTAAATGCTTTAAATGTATGGGTTATGGTCATATTGCTGCAAATTGTCCTTCAAAACGAAGTATGTACATGCATGAGGGCATTGTAGTTAGTGAGCATGATTCGGATTCTTCAAAACATTCATTGCATTCTCATGCATCTAGTGAGGAAGAGAGTGAATGTCCACTTGAAGGGGACTTGTTAGTTGTGAGAAGACTTCTTGGACAAGTTTCACAACCTTTTGATGAAAGTCAAAGGGAAAATATTTTCCATACAAGATGTCTTATTCAAAACAACATTTGTTCCTTGATAGTGGATGGGGGTAGTTGTGCAAATGTGGCTAGTACAAGAGTAGTAGATAAGCTTGGATTGCCTACTATCTCTCATACAAAGCCCTACAAATTACAATGGCTTAGTGAAGTAGGAGAAATAATTGTTAATAAACAAGTCCTCATCCATTTCTCCATTGGAAAATACAAAGATGAGGTATTATGTGATGTTGTGCCCATGGAAGCCACTCATGTTCTTTTGGGAAGGCCTTGGCAATTTGATAGAAAAGTTTTACATGATGGCTTTACCAACAAATTATCTTTTGAATTCCATGGTCACAAGGTTACTTTAAAATCTCTCTCTCCAAGAGAAGTCCATGAGGACCAAGTTATCATGAAGAAAAAGAGGGAGAGTAAAAAAGATAAAAAAGATAAAAAAGATAAGAGTTCTAAGCCTACACTCCTTGTGTCTAGGCGTGACATTGAAAGGGAAATAGTGGCTCATCATCCTCTTTTTTTAGCCATCCCTAGAACTCTTAGCATAGAAACACTTGTTGATAGTCCTCATTGCTTGGAAAATTTGGTAGAAGAGTTCAAAGATGTGTTTCAAGATCCTCCAAATGGCCTTCCACCTTTGAGAGGGATTGAGCACCAAATTGATTTGATACCGGGCTCTTCTTTACCAAATCGTCCCGCATATAGGACCAATCCAAGTGAAACCAAGGAAATTCGCCAACAAGTTGAGGCTTTGATTGAAAAAGGGTGGGTGCAAGATAGCATGAGTCCTTGTGCTATGCCTATCATCTTAGTGCCAAAAAAGGATGGCACATGGCGAATGTGTTCGGATTGTAGGGCCATAAATAACATAACCATTAAGTATAGGCATCCCATACCTAGATTAGATGATTTGTTGGATGAATTACATGGTTCAAAAATCTTTTCAAAGATTGATCTTAAAAGCGGCTACAATCAAATCCGTATCAAACCGGGTGATGAATGGAAGACGGCTTTTAAGACCAACTTTGGTTTATATGAGTGGTTAGTTATGCCTTTTGGTTTAACTAATGCACCAAGTACCTTCATGCGCCTCATGCATCATGTTCTTAGACCTTTCATTGGTAAGTTTGTTGTGGTTTACTTTGATGACATTCTCATTTATAGCTTATCTTTGAATGACCATAGGTTGCATGTTAGGCAAGTTTTGGAAACCCTTAGGAAGGAACATTTGTATGTTAACCTTGCTAAATGTATGTTTGCTCTTGATCATATAGAATTCCTAGGGTTTGTTGTGAGTTGTAAAGGGGTCCATGTGGACAAAACCAAGGTGGTGGCCATTCAAAAGTGGCCTACACCGAAATCTTTGAATGAGGTCCGAAGTTTTCATGGGCTTGCTTCTTTCTATAGAAGATTTGTCCCAAACTTTGGTACCATTGCCGCACCACTCAATGACATAGTGAAAAAGGATGTGGTCTTTCATTGGGGAGAAGCACAACAAAATGCTTTTGATACTTTGAAAGAAAAATTGACTAATGCTCCCATCTTGGCCCTTCCTAATTTCACTAAGACATTTGAGATTGAGTGTGATGCTTCAAGCATAGGTATTGGGGCTGTTCTCCTTCAAGAGGGCCACCCCATAGCCTATTTTAGTGAGAAATTGAAGGGAAGTCATCTCAACTATTCCACCTATGATAAGGAATTATATGCACTTGTTAGGGCTTTGTTTACTTGGCAACACTATCTTTTCCCAAAGAGTTTGTGATACATAGTGATCATGAATCTCTTAAATATTTGAAAAGCCAAAACAAACTTAACAAGAGGCATGCTAAGTGGGTGGAATTCATTGAGCAATTTCCTTATGTGATCAAACACAAGCAAGGCAAAATAAATATTGTGGCGGATGCTCTTTCTAGAAGATACACCTTGCTAAATCTTTTAACCTCTCAATATCTTGGTTTTGATCACATTAAGGAACTTTATCATGATGACCTTGATTTTTCTCTCCTCTATCAAGAGTGTCTTAAGGGAGGACACAAAGATTTTTTTATTCAAGATGACTTTCTTTTTAAAGGAAAACGTCTTTGTGTTCCCCAATGCTCTATTAGATTATCTCTTGTTAGAGAAGCTCATGAGGGGGGCTTAATGGGACATTTTGGGGTTGCTAAAACTTTGGATGTGTTGCATGAACATTTCTTTTGGCCTCATATGCATAAACATGTTCATAGTTTGTGTGATAAATGCATAGCTTGCCGCAAAGCTAAATCTAAAATGCATCCCCATGGTCTTTATACTCCTCTTCCTATCCCTTCAATGCCTTGGGTAGATATATCTATGGATTTCATCTTAGGCTTACCCAAGACATCAAAGGGAAAGGACTCCATTTTTGTGGTAGTGGATCGTTTTTCAAAAATGGCTCACTTTATTCCTTGCCACAAAGTGGATGATGCATGCCACATTGCAAACCTCTTCTTCCAAGAAGTGGTTCGCTTGCATGGGATTCCTAGGTCTATAGTGTCCGATAGAGATCCTAAGTTCTTGAGTCACTTTTGGAAGACCTTGTGGGGCAAGCTTGGAACTAAGCTTTTATTTTCTACCACTTGCCACCCACAAACCGATGGTCAAACCGAGGTGGTAAATAGAACTTTGGGACAACTATTGAGATGCTTTATTTCGGGGAATCCTAGAGTGTGGGAGAATTTACTACCCCATGTTGAGTTTGCATATAACCGAGTAGTAAATTCTACCACCTCCCATTCTCCTTTTGAGGTGGTCTATGGGTTTAATCCCCTAACACCTCTTGATCTTCTTCCTATTCCCCTTCTTGACGATGTCTTGTGCAAAGATGGGGATGAAAAGGCTTCTTTTGTGAAAACTTTGCATAAAGACATCAAGAAGAGAATTGAGAAGAAGGTTGGCAAGTATGCTGAACTTGCCAATAAGAGGAGAAAAGCGTTGTTGTTTGATGAGGGCGATTGGGTTTGGCTTCACTTGAGGAAGGATCGTTTTCCTACTCAAAGGAAGTCCAAACTAATGCCTCGAGGGGATGGACCTTTCCAAGTCCTCAAGAGGATTAATGACAATGCTTATGAGTTAGATATGCCTGATACATTCTTAGGTAGTCATACTTTTAATGTCAGCGATCTAACTCCTTTTTCTGTAGGTCTCCAGAATTCGTGGTCGAATTCTCTCCAACTCGGGGAGTATGATGGAGATCAAGCCCAAGAGAACATGGAGGCCACTCATCAAGCTCAAGAAGAGGTGGAGGCACAAATGGAGGATGCCCATGGAGGTCAAAGTCCACCTCAAAGGATTACAAGAAGCATGTTCAAAGCCTTGGGAGCAAGAGGACATTTATTTTCTCTTTTTGTAGTGTCTTTAGTTGAAGGTGCTTAGAGGGAAACCTTAGAAACCTCTTTTGTTATAGCATCTTTTAGGTTTTAAATAGGACCTTTAGGGGGGTGTATTAGTAGATAGGTGTAGGTGTAGTTTTTGGGAGGTGTCATAGTAGAAAAAGGTCACACCTCCCATGTGACTTGTTTTTTGTGGGAATTTCAAATGAGTTTATTTGAAATTTCCCACCTATTTTTCAGCACCTTAGGCTATAAATAGAGGTGCTTCCTTTGTAAAATTCAGATTTGAATTTTATCTAAAGAAACTATACTCAAAATTGGAGTGAGCATTTGGAGAGCTTTGAGCTTCTTCTCTAGTCTTATCTTGAAGGACCATGGTTTCCTCAAGTGGCGGCTTCCACACTCATCTAGGAGCATCCATTCTTCTAGTGGCGTGATCATCCAACCATTCCTCCATCTTCATGAGCATTCTCTTCTCCTTCCTTTCTTCTTCTTCAATTTGTTCTTATTGCCTTGAGTTTTGAGTTGTTTTTGTTTCGGTTCCTTTAATTTTCCAGCACCTATTTTCTGTTTAGTTTTTAAATTCTGTTCGGTTCTTTTGTTTTGAAGTTCAATTCTGTTCGGTTTGTTCTTTTCCTTCTCCTTTGTTGATTCAATTTGACAATATTTGGTTCATCCAAATGAGTTTGGGATTTGGTACTTGTTTTGGTGAGTTCTTGATCTTAGAACTATGATCCAACTTCTAAGAAAGTGCCTCTACATTTTCCAGCTCAAGGTGATTCCTCAAAGTGTCAAGAATCTTGTTCTATGTGGCTATTGGAATCACATCAATACGTTACGTTAGAGATGAAAAGCGCTTTAAGGCGCTTTAAATGCTGGGGCAGTTTAAATAACGCTGGGAATGTCGGAAAAAGGGTTGGAACCTTTGGCAAATTTACGAAAAACTCTTTGGTTGCTTGCTCGTGCTTTAAGGTTACGTACAAGTGATCGGAGAATATTTCTGCCTAAAGGAGACAACACACACAGATACACAGTTCTTTTACCACCTTCAGAGTGCCACACGCGGTGCTCAGATACGTGGGTGGACAGTTTTTTGGTGTTTCTTGCTGGCTGACTTGAGCGTCGGAGTGCAAACGGCCGCTAGGGCGCCTCTTTGTCCTCTTTTTTTGCAGGAATTCACAGGCAATCAGTGGGAAGGAGTCCTTAGCTGACGGTTGAGGTCGCGCACGAAGACGTCCCGGTCAACCGGACGGAACATTTGGCGCCCACCGTGGGGCCCGATATAAAACATCAGTCCCATCACAAGTTCGAGAAAAATTTACCAAGCTACAGTATCGTTGAAGGAGGTTGGAGTGACAATGGCCCCCACCAGATGAAGAGCAGCGCGCGCAGCCCCAGCAGACCTATCCATGCAGCAGGTCCTTGAAATAATGAGGGGGCTGCAGCAGGACATGGCGGATTCGAAGATGGAGCAGGAGCGCATGCAGGCAGATCTTGACGCCTCGCATGAGCGCAACGAAGAGCTCCACCGTGTGAATGAGGAGTTGCGCCAGGGCCTGAGAAACGATCGGAGGCGGCCTGGGCAGGACGAGACGGAGAACCATTCCCCACCAAGGGAGTTTTCCACTCCTTTCTCGCAGGAGATCCTAGATGCAGCGATCCCGAACACGTTCGCGGGACCCAAGGTAATCTTCAATGGGATGGAGGACCCAGAGACGCACCTCGCTGCATTTCACACGCAGATGGTCCTGATAGGCGGTTCTGATGCTGCCAAGTGCAAGCTCTTCATGAGCACCCTGACCGGGATGGCTATGGACTGGTTCATTAGCCTCCCCGAGGGCCATATCACATCTTTCTGCCAGTTGTCGCGGTTATTCAGAGAACAGTATTTGGCCAACAAGGCCCCGCCGCCGGTCTCTTACGACCTGTTTGACGTGAAGCAGTATCAGGGGGAGACCCTGAAGGAGTATATCAATCGCTTCGGGGCCCAGGTCGTGAAGGTGGGTACAACAGAGGAGCCTATGATCGTGTACGCATTTGTGAAAGGCGTATGCCCCGGCCCCTTTGGAGAATCTATTATCTGCAATCGCCCTAGGACTTTCGCTGAATTACGGCGTAGGGCGGTAGAGCATATTGCTTCGGAAGGGGAGGTATGTGTGAAGCGCACCAGCGCCGTGCCCTCACGCCCGAGGGGACCGGCGCGAGTTCAACCCGTCAGAGTCAATGAGACCACGACGGGGAGAAAGAAGCCAGAGGCGAGACGCCCCTACGAAGCCAGAAAGCCCCAGCCCCGGGGCCCCGCAGGAGGCAAACGCCCCGCCAGAGAAAGAGCAAGACCGACGAGGTACAACTTCGTGGTTGAGTTGAAGGATTTGATTGCCGTGCCCAACATAGCTGAGAGGCTGAGGCGACCGGCGAAGACCGACAAGGTGTTAGGGCCCCGCAAAGACTCTTGGTGCGAATTTCACGAGGCTTTCGGGCACCAAATTGATAATTGCCTGTCGTTGGGCTACCAGCTAGATGAGCTGGTGAGGACTGGGTTTTTGAAAGATTATGTCGCAGAGTCCACCACGACCGCCACCCTGCCGCCGCTGGCAGATGAGCCAGCACACGAGATGCCTGTGCTTGGCGAGGTCCACACCATTGCTGGAGGTTTTTCCGGCGGAGGACCCACCGCCTCCCAGCGGAAGAAATACGCGAGGGGGGTAAATTCAGTTGAAGAGAGGCTCTCGGGGGAGCCCTGGGAGTCAGATATTGTGTTCACAAGAAGAGACCTCCGAGATGTGGTGCCCCATGACAACGATCCCGTTGTCATCTCAGTCGTCACGGCTGGAAGGAAGGTCCACAGAGTGCTTGTTGATCAAGGAAGCTCGGCAGACGTCATGTTTCTGTCGACCTTTAATAAGTTACGGTTGTCCCCCGATCTGCTGAGTCCCTATACGGGATGTTTGTATGGGTTCGGGGATAACCAAATAGAGGTCCGGGGGTACCTGGAGTTGAGGACTACGTTCACAGACGGAAAGGCCTCCCGAACAGAGAGCATTCGATACCTCGTCGTGAACGCTAATTCTGCCTACAATATTTTGCTGGGCAGACCGGCGTTAAACCGTCTGAGTGCAGTGTCCTCCACCCGTCACATGAAGATGAAGCTACCGGACCTCAGTGGCTGGGTGATAGTCATTAGGTCAGACCAGGAGGAGGCGAGGAAATGCTACGAAAACAGCCTGAAGACGAAGAGAGGCGTTTTCATGGTGTACGAACGTCCGCCGAGCGCGGACGCAACGATGATTGAGGCGACGCCCGCTGGGCTGACGCTTGAAGAGGCCATAGCAGAAAGGGCGATGCCCGAAGCAGATGTGCCAATGGAGGAGGCGCCCGTGGAAGAGGCGGTGCCCCCCGAAGAAGCGGCGCCCGTAGAAGAAGCGGCGCCCGCCGAAGATGATAATAGGGAGCAACCTGCAACTAACACCCTAGAAAGGGAGATTGGCGGCAAAGCTTTCAAGTTAGGAAGCTCGCTAAGTCCAGAAGAACAGGAAGGGGTGGCAGAAGTGATTTCGCGCCACCTGGATGCCTTCGCATGGTCCGCCTCGGATATGCCGGGCATCGACCCCGATTTCCTGTGTCACCACCTCAGCATGGACGCCACGGTCCGCCCCGTGCGTCAGAGAAGGAGGAAGTTCAATGAGGAGCGACAACAGGTGGTGAAAGACGAAACGCAGAAGCTGCTGAGTGCTGGCCACATTAGGGAGATTCAGTACCCTGAGTGGCTCGCCAACGTCGTCTTGGTGAAAAAGGCGAACGGAAAGTGGAGAATGTGCGTTGACTTCACGGACCTGAACAAGGCGTGCCCAAAGGATTCCTATCCGTTGCCCAGCATCGACGCCCTAGTGGACAACGCGTCTGGCAGCAAGGTGTTAAGCTTCCTGGACTTCTTCTCAGGGTATAACCAAATCAAGATGCACCCTAGAGACGAGAGCAAGACTGCGTTCATGACTGAAACATGTAGTTATTGCTATAAGGTGATGCCCTTCGGGCTCAAAAATGCGGGCGCCACGTACCAGAGGTTAATGGACAAGGTCCTGGCGCCAATGCTTGGGAGGAACGTATACGCCTATGTAGACGACATGGTGGTGGCGTCGCAGAACAGGGTGCAGCACATGGCAGACTTGGAGGAGTTGTTCAACACAATATCCAAATACCGTCTCAAGTTGAACCCCGAGAAGTGTGTTTTCGGGGTAGAGGCCGGTAAATTCTTGGGTTTTCTGCTCACCGAGAGGGGGATAGAGGCGAACCCCGACAAATGTGCAGCTATTATCGCCATGCGGAGTCCGACATCGGTAAAGGAGGTGCAACAGTTGACAGGGCGGATGGTGGCGCTCTCGAGGTTTGTTTCCGCCGGAGGAGAAAAGGGGCACCCGTACTTCCAGTGCCTCAAGAGAAACAGTCGCTTTGCATGGACTGAGGAATGTGAAGCGGCTTTCGTTAAGCTGAAGGAGTACCTGGCGACGCCTCCAGTTCTCTGCAAACCGGTAACGGGCGTGCCCCTCCGGTTGTATTTTACTGTAACAGATAGGGCCATCAGTTCTGTGTTGGTCCAAGAGCAGGACCAGAGTCAGAAGCCCATCTACTTTGTAAGCAAGGCCTTACAGGGAGCTGAGACAAGGTACCAAGCACTGGAGAAGGCGGCGCTGGCGGTAGTGTTCTCGGCTAGGAGGCTCCGTCATTACTTCCACAGTTTTACGGTGGTGGTAATGACCAACCTCCCTATACAGAAGGTGCTGCAAAAGCCCGATGTGGCAGGAAGAATGGTACGCTGGGCAGTGGAACTGTCAGAATTCGACATACAGTACGAGCCTAGAGGATCCATTAAAGGGCAGGTGTACGCGGATTTTGTAGCAGAACTCTCGCCCGGAGGTGAGCAAGAGGTGGAAGCGAGTTCACAGTGGCTGCTCTCGGTTGAGGGCTCCTCAAACCAACAAGGGAGTGGTGCGGGAATAGTGCTGGAAGGACACGACGGCATACTGATCGAGCAGGCCTTGCGTTTTGCCTTCAAGGCAAGTAACAACCAAGCAGAATATGAAGCCCTGATTGCAGGAATGCTCTTGGCCAAGGAGATGGGCGCACAGAACCTCCTAGTGAAGAGCGACTCCCAGTTGATTACGGGGCAGGTGTCGGGTGAGTTCCAGGCGAAGGACCCCCAGATGGCGGCGTATCTAAAATACGTCCAGTTGTTGAAAGGGGCGTTCAAAACTCTTGAGTTAATACACGTCCCAAAGGAGCAGAATGCCATTGTCGACCTGCTCGCAAAGCTAGCCAGCTCAGGCAAGGGGGGTAGACAGAGGACAGTGATCCAGGAGACCCTCAAAGCTCCGCGTCGATTCGTGGAAGACAACAGGGTGGATGTCCTCCAGATTTAAGCATCAAGGGGAAGGCCGAGGAGTCATTCCTCATTAACCCAAGATACGCAGAGGGCGCCCCGCATCAATATATACGCGGGTGCGTCTGAGGAAGAGCAGAGGCAGGTTTGTGTCCTGTCCACGGGAGACACCTGGATGACGCCCAATAAACGATACCTGGCAGACGGGGCCCTTCCAGTGGACCCTGAAGAGGGTAAGAAAATCAAAAGGAACGCCGCAAGGTATACCTTGGTGGATGGGGTGCTGTTCAGACACGGTTTCACTCACCCTATCCTAACATGCGTCAGTGGCGAAGAGTGCAGCAGGATAATGGCGGAGCTACACGAAGGCATCTGCAGAAGCCATGTAGGAGGAAGGTCCTTAGCCTCCGAGGTAATACGCGCAGGTTTCTTCTGGCCAACGGTGAAAGAGGATTGCGCACGGCACGCCCAGCGGTGTAAGCAATGCCAAAAGCACGCCGACTGGCACAAGGCGCCGCCAGAAGAGTTGCGGTCCATATATAGCCCGTGGCCTTTCCACACATGGGGAATTGACATCTTGGACCCTTTCCCACTGGCAATCAGGCAGATGAAATATCTGATCGTCGCCATAGAATACTTCACTCAGTGGATAGAGGCAGAGCCCGTGGCACAAATCACTGCGCATAAGGTACAGCATTTTGTGTGGAGAAACATCGTGTGTCGCTTTGGCGTGCCCAGGCGCCTGATATCTGACAACGGGACCCAGTTCGCCAGTCAGCAGTTGAGAAATCTGTGCGCTGAAGTGGGAATCAAGCAAGTGTTCGCGTCGGTCGAACACCCCCAGACCAATGGACAAGTAGAGTCAGCAAACAGAGTTCTGCTGAGGGGGTTAAAAAGAAGGTTAGAGAAGGCCAAAGGGGCGTGGGCGGAAGAGGTGCCAAGGATTGTATGGGCATACCACACCACGCCCCAATCCTCTACTATGGAGACGCCGTTCAGTTTGGTGTACGGGTCGGACGCGATGATTCCAGTAGAAATACACGAAAGCTCACCGCGTTTTCAGAACTTTGTGGTGGAGGAATCTAATGAGGAGAGACGGGTAAACCTGGATCTGCTAGAAGAGGCCAGGGAAGAAGCTAGAATAAAAGCTGAAGCGATGAAGAGAAGAGTGGAGCGGCAATATAGCTCTAAAGTAAAGCCACGACAGTTTCAGGTGGGCGACCTAGTGATGAGGAAAGCTCACCCTTACGAGTTGGAGAATAAGCTGTCTCCCAAGTGGACCGGGCCCTTCAGAGTTACTGAGGCTAAGGGCAACGGTTCGTACAACCTGGAGACTTTAGATGGAGGCTCTATCCCGCGCAGTTGGAATGCAGCCAACTTAAAATTTTATTTCAGTTGACCTATGTAAGCAGCATGTAACAATTTAGTTGAAGGGGACGCTCTTTTTCCCTTTCGGGGGTTTTTTAATGAGGTCACCCTAATAAATGGAAAAACCAGTTGAGAAAAAGAAGTGCCTTGGTTTTCAGCCTTTATTTTTCCTTGTTAGAAGTAATGTGATGCGCCGCCTAGGCCATGGTGTCGCCAAGGAAGAAGGCGTCGCCTAGGTCTTGGCGTCGCCCAGAAAGAAGGCGTCGCCCAAGTAAAAGCATGCATCGTTGGCAGAACGAGACGAAAGGAAGTCGCGCGGTATATGAAGCATATGCAAAGTAAAGTGGCGTTGTAAAGAATTATGATATTGAAAAGTTGTTGTTACAAGCAATGTTCAGTACAAAATGCAAAAACAAAATGCAAAAACACAAACAAGCCACTTCTCAGCGCTCATCAGAGTCATCACTGGAGGAAGGCGAAGCCCCTTTCCCAGCCCGCAGCGCTCGAGTAAGTTGTGTCCTCTTTTCTTGGCCTATTTTCGAACCTGCACAAAAGGAACAGATGTATTAGCGACACCGTGAAGGAAGACAGGCACAGTTAGAAATTAACGAAGGCCGAAGTTGCCCAAGGCAGTGGTTCTCACAGATGTACTTCTCAAGAGTCTTAGCGTTGAACTCCAAGCTGATCACCGTAGCAGAGTCAAAGCCTCCCGCCTCAGCAAGAATCCGGCAAGCTATTTGATCACTTGGAGCCAGATTCTTGAGGGGTTTGGCTTTGAGGGCCTTTTCCTCTCTCACCCAGTATAGTGGAAACCCATCCAGAGCGTCGGGAACAAGATCAGGACAGCAGATCTTGAAGAACCGGCCTTTCCACCCGGTGAACGAGCTTTGGAAGGGTGTAAAGAGAACCCTCCCGGGCACATTACTGAGAGTTACCCAGAGGTTGTGTCTCTGTCTCTTCACCTCAAAAAAGTGAAGAAAGAGGTCAACCGAGGGTGCACAACCCAGAAACCCAAAGAGGACATCGAAGGCCTTGACAAAGGCCCAGCTGTTGGGGTATAACTGGGCTGGAGCCACGTTGATCTCCGTCAGCAGTTCCTTCTCGAACCAAGAGAAGGGTAAGCGCACCCCGATGGTCTTGAACACCACCTGGTAAAAGTAAAACGATGAAGATAGTTCCAGAGCTTAAAGAGTTAAATAAAGCGGTTAGAGCGCCAAACGACGTGAATGGATGCACCGCACGATTGATACACGTGGCAGAAGATGAAAGGATGACGCTGGCACCTCTGGTTTAAATCAGAAAATGTCCCGTCAACAGAATATCCAATGGTACGATCCGCCGTCGAAAATGAGCCAGGGTACAGCAGGAGTCAGAAAATGAAATGACTAGATACCCCACCAACCATGTAAGCAGCGCCACGTGGATCAAGTCGAATGACAGAAGGTCCCATCAGCTATACAAGGAGCGCCACGTGGATGGCACAGGCAAAGCCTTGGGCTCTTCGCTGTTATCAGGCGTTGACCAAGGCAAGAATTAAGGTCATTGACGAAGTAAAGGTAATGCCCAAGGCGTTGCCAGGAAGGACGTAAAGGGCGACGACAGACGAGAAGTCGCGGGCGTCGCCAACCCAAATACCGACTGGCGTTACCTCCCCGATACCCCCAGGTAGGAAAGACTGAGGAGGGAGAAGAAATCAGAGAAAGGCAAAGTTAGTTGCAGGCGTCGCCTCCCCGATACCCACAGGTAGGAAAGACTGTGGAGGGAGACGAGACCGTCAAACGCCAGCGAGTCACTGGCAGGGTGTTCCCAGATACCTATGGGCAAGAAAGACCATGGAGGGAACAAAAACCCCACAGCACTCAGCGTTTTAGACACCCGGGGACGATACGGTGCTGCTTTAGCAGGCCTCTCCTTAGGCGTGGGCGCCGAGCGTTAAAAGATCAAAGAAAGAGCCTTTCGGTATCAGAGACGTCCCGTGGACGATACGGCGCCACTTAGTGAGCCTCTCCATGGGCGTAAGGGTTGGCGGGCGACCTTACCCAATCATACCAAACCGCCCAACGAAGTGTGAGAAATGGGCAGAAAACAGATAAAATAATTGAAGCGTATGAAGGGAAAAGATGAGAACGAGATCGCATAGGCAGAATCGTATGTGACAAAGAAATAAAGACAACCATGCGAACGTCCCAAATCAGTAACAAGAGTGCGTATAGTTCAAAGAATTACAAGTTTTGGCAAATAAAATCAAAAAGCGAAGGTAAAGAATGAAGAGTTAAGCTTGAAGAGGAAGGTGGCGGATGAGGGGCAGCCGTTCAGTCGTTCAAATCCATAGGCACGACCTTCCCGTCGACTACGTGGTGTGTGGGGTCGCAGTTCGAAAGGTTAACGCCAGGGTTCTCGCAGGACGCCTGGGAGAGGGCCTCTTGGAACCCCTCCTCGAAGGTGCCCGCCATCTCCTGGATAAGGGACTTTTTCTCCTTCTCCAGTTCCTCAATGGCAGCGTCTCCAGAGGCCACTTGCTTCTCCAGAGCCTCTTTCTCCACGCGAAGCCGGCTAACCTCGACCTGCAGTTTGTCGTAGTCAACTCGGAGAAGGTCCACAGCTTTGGCTTGCGTGGCCATTTCCTCCTCCATCCGCTCCACCTTGGCAGCCTGTTCACAGCAACGGTCCTTCAGGTCTTTGTGAGTTTCTGCATCCGCTTTGACCACTTCCTGAAGACCCGCCACCTGTACTTGGAGAGCAACTTCACGAGCGTAGAAGTCAGCCTGGAGCTCCAAGGCCTCTGCCAGTTTCCTCTCAGTTTCTGCCCTGGACTCTTGTGCTTGCTTCAGGGAGGAACAATAAGCCTCGTTCTGGCGTCCCAGGATCCTCATCTCCTCCTCCAGGGTAGTTGCCTTCGTTTCCAAGGCCTGGAGAGTTTGAGCTTGCAAGACAGCGTTTCTGGCCTGGGAGCGCCATTCAAGAGCCACCGCCAAGAAGGCCCCCAAATAGAAAGGCATACCTTCCCTCCTGTCGGTACCTTCTGGCATAGTCCCGCCACTGAAACCCCTCATCAGATGCATGATTGGAGGGGGAATGGCGATGAAGTCGGGGGCGGCAGCGTTGGGAGCCGGGGAAGCAGTGGTTTCTGGCGGCGGCAGAGGCGGCGCAGATTCAGCTACTTCGCCCCTTTCCTCTTGGAGAATCATAGGAGGGAGTGAGGTTGCGCTTGTAGGGTTGTCCATAAAGGGGTTCCCTCCCTGTGGCGACGTCTCTACCAGAAGAGGAACCCGCGCGGATTTTCTCCTTCTGAAGGGCGCCACACCCTCCGATTCCTCATCATCTGACAGAATCTCCAAAACCGTTTTCCCTTTGTCAAGGGGGGTGGAGCCGGTGACGAGGCCGCAGCTAGGGGAACAGCGGCGATAGGCGAAGGAGAGTTGGGGGTTGGAAGCAAGTCGGAGCCAGGTGGAGACGTTGGAGATGGGCTAGAAGCAGCTTCAGCAGTGACTGGAGGCGGCGGTGTCGGAGCCGGTGGGAGAATCGGATTGGCAACAGGGCTGGAGGAGACGCCTGCCTTGGCGGCACGAGCCTCCTTCAGTGCTTTCGCCAACATTATTCTTTTGGAAGCGCCCATCACCGATCCTACATCAAGACAGGCCAAACAACAAGGATTAGTACTAGAGCAGTTATGAGGATTCACAATACAGGAAGAGATGCGAAATGCAAGTAACATTGTACAGTGAAAAATGGTAATGCAGATAACCATAACAACTAACGCATCATAAATCGCCAAGAGCAGATACCGAAGTATGTAGAAAGCCCATGGGCATTGAATTCGTTCGCGATGAGCTTGGCGGTATCGAAGACTATCCCCAGTCCCGCCAAGGCTTTGCATATATCCCGGTCAGGCGGGGCAAGTTCGTCCAGAGCCAAGGGCTTCATAGTTATGGGTTTGTCTGTCCAGTACAGGGGAAAGCCCTCTAAGATGGAAGGATCGCGCTTGGTCGCACGTACCTTGAAGAATTTCCCCTTCCATCCTTTGAACGAATTCTGGAAGAGCATCAGGATGATGCGCCCGGCGATGCCAGAAAAGCTCATCCAGAGACTTTTCCCTTGCTTCTTTACCTCGAAGAAGTGAAGAAAAACGTCCACGGAGGAAGGAAAACCTAGATAGCCGCAGAGAATTTGGAACCCCCTCACGAAAGCCCAACTGTTGGGATGGAGTTGGGCGGGAGCAGTGTTTATCTCTGTCAGTAGCTCTTTTTCGAAGGGAGTTAGGGGCAGACGCAGGCCCACCCTTTTGAGCACCATCTGATAGAGGAAGAAGAAAGCGCACCCCCCAGTATCCCGTGAGTCCGCACAAACGGGCATCCCAGGTCGCACTCGGCTTACCAGGACTTGGGAGTCATGACTTTTGTGGAAAGCATTGAAGTTATAGAGAGCAGGGTCCCCCCTGTGGGCCTCCACGTCCTCAACGGAGTTCAGGAGGGAACATTCGTCCAGAAGTTCGTCGGGGGCCCAGTCATATTCGCCCTTATAATGAGACTTGGGGAGCGGGGGAGGCGCGGTGGTCTTGGTTTTTGCCATCAACGCCAATGCTGAAGATCAAAAGAGAAAGAAAGGGTTAAGAGAAAAGGGGTTTGGAGAGAAGAAAAGGGGAAAATGGAAGAACCCTAGGAGCGCCCTACCCGCAAGAGAACGAAGGGAAGCGAAAGGAACAATGAAGCATACAAACAATATCCAGAGAAATACGAGAATAACAACAGTCCCAGGCAGTTTCCTATAATGCGACAACAGTGAAGAGTTGAGAGTGCTCGAAACCATACCTTTGCTGTTGAAGTGGAGGCGGTAGGAGAGCGCAGGAAGGGGAGAATCGCAATTGCAGAGAGAAGAGGTTTTGGAGGCGAGGAACAGGGCAAAGTAGCAGAGTGAATGAATGTAACAGTAGGGTGAGCCCGGGGTTTGGAGTAACTTAAACGTTACATTTCGCGACTCAAGAAGCGCTAACTAAGGGCCGCAGGATCGGGCCACGCGTCAGAGGGTCGATTGCCCAGGGGAAGCGCAAAGGTCTCTAAAGGAGGGCCGCGCGATGGGCCACGTGGCGCGCGATCAAGGGTAGCCCAAAAGGTGTAATCATCCCCATTTCAGGGAATGTCCAATCGCTCATTAAGAATACCCCTGTGGTTCAGAAAATGTCGCGTCAGTAATTCGAAAATTTGCTGAGTCAGCGGAGAATGACACGTCATCAGGAAGGCACGCGGATGGTGGAGGCAAGGCTTTAGTCTTTGCGCTGAAGACAAGTCTTCGGCTTAAGACTGGGGGGCTTGTGTACCGTCCCGTATCAGGGCGTTGACTAAGTCAAAGTCAACGACTGGAAAGTCAAAGTCAACTCAAGGTGTCGCCCAGGTGTAGAGACGCCAAGAGGAAGCGTCGCCAAGGCAGGACAAGGCGTCGCCAAGGCAAGGCGTCGCCTGGGTAGAGGCGTCGCCCAACCAGGGCGTCGCCTGGGTAGAGGCGTCGCCCAACCAGGGCGTCGCCAGATCAAACAGTGTAAAAGCAAGGCAACCACGGTGTGGTTCCCCGATACCCATGGGTAGGAAAGACCATGGAGGGAGCGACGCCGTGGGAAAGCCTCAGGACCCGATATCTCGGGAAAGTGATAAAGAGAAGGAAAAGGTGGCTTCAAGGCCATAGTGATAGTACCAGTGAAGGGCAGCCTGACTCGTGAAGTACCCCTGCCGCCCCAGAGACGCCTTCGGGACAGATACGACTCAAGAGGAAGGTCACACCCAGGATAACCGGGTGCAGGGTGCGAGAGGAAGGCAGATACGCTCTCAGAGTAAGTGGCTAGATACTTGGGGGCATGAGTTGGCACCCAAAAAGCCACCCCTAGCGCAGTAGCACTCCCAGGCAGGAGGACCCACACGTAGAAACGTCCCCAGATGGGCAGAAACGCCCCCAGATGGGGTCATGCCGTCGTGAGGCCCTCCACGTGTACGACAGCCATGCCAGAATGGAAACACCCTCTAGTCAGGTGCCAGGTAATTAAAGATATTCAATACAGTTTCCCTTTCGAGCATTCTGGTACTATTAGGGCTCCCAAGCGTTTCAACGTCTTAAATGCGCTACGTTTCGTAATTAAGCGCTTTAAAGAATACGTTACGTTAGAGATTAAAAGCGCTTTAAGGCGCTTTAAATGCTGGGGCAGTTTAAATAGCGCTGGGAATGTCGGAAAAAGGGTTGGAACCTTTGGCAAATTTACGAAAAACTCTTTGGTTGCTTGCTCGTGCTTTAAGGTTACGTACAAGTGATCGGAGAATATTTCTGCCTAAAGGAGACAACACACACACAGATACACAGTTCTTTTACCACCTTCAGAGTGCCACACGCGGTGCTCAGATACGTGGGTGGACAGTTTTTTGGTGTTTCTTGCTGGCTGACTTGAGCGTCGGAGTGCAAACGGCCGCTAGGGCGCCCCTTTGTCCTCTTTTTTGCAGGAATTCATAGGCAATCAGTGGGAAGGAGTCCTTAGCTGACGGTTGAGGTCGCGCACGAAGACGTCCCGGTCAACCGGACGGAACAAGTACTATTACAATTAACTAAACAAGGATAGAAAACACTTGGATTTGCACCATACAAAAAACACCTATGATAAGAAATTGTTACCACAACAAATTTTGAACAACAATCTTGCACTTTTGAAAAACTCTTTTCAAATAACAAATCTCTTTCTTTGATCTCAAATTTGTATCAATACTTGTTGTATTTGAATGTGTATTTTGTTTTGAAAGAAAGACTATATTTATCGCTTTGAAATGTAGCCGTTTAAGACAGTTTTGATCACTGAATCAGTTAAAACAAGTTTTCAAAAAGTTGTTATAAAAACACACATTTAACCAGTTGAAACCACGATTTAACCGATTGAATGAGTTAAGCTGTTGCATAACTAATTCAAAAAGCAGTTTTAGAAACCTCAAGCCAGCTAAGTGACAAACAACCGATTATCTCGATGATTCAACCAGTTGTTTCCCTTTGCATGGAAAAACACTTTGTTTCTTTTAAAACTGATTTATCAATCTTTGTGTAGGAAGTAGAACTGATCTTAACAAGGATTCAAAAAAACCTAATCTAAACTCAAACCAAAAAGCATCACAGCTTCAGGCTTTGAAACATCAAAGCTCCAATGTTCAACAATATCCAGATGAATCAAATCAAAATATTTTTTTTGATTTAGACGTACTAATAGGAAATTAAAGTATTTTTTGCTTTGCAAAATGAAAAACATTACAAACAAAAGATTTGTTATATTTAACAAAAGGAAATTTATCCTTGATAACATCAATACATTTATTTGAAATATGACCTAATTGAAAATGCCAAAGGGTTTTTAGATCACTAGCACTGACATTAACAATATTGATGGTGTATGTGTATTTGATGGGTTTCATTTGAAGTGTTTGGTAAGATGGGATCCTGATTATATAAAGTCTATCTTGCATCTTAGTAGAGCCAATAATTTTCAAGGAGTTTTTGTTCTGAATGTGACAACCATTAGAGTCAAAGGTAAGAATATAAGATATTTTATCAATCAATTTTTCTATTAAAAGAAGATTAAAAGTGAAGAAAGGAATATACAAAATATTGTCTATTACATGTGTACCGTCCCGTATCCGGGCGTTGACTAAGTCAAAGTCAAAGTCAACGGCGGTGGAGTCAAAGTCAACGCGAGGCGTCGCCTAGTCGGGGAGACGCCAAGAGGAAGCGTCGCCAAGGCAAGGCGTCGCCTAGGTGAAGGCGTCGACCAACCAGGTCGTCGCCAGATCAAACAGTGCTAAAGCAAGGTAATCACAGTGTAGTTCCCCGATACCCATGGGTAGGAAAGACCATGGAGGGAGCGACGCCGTGGGAAGGCCTCAGGTCCCAATAGCACGGGGCAGCGATAAAGAAAAGGAAAAGGTGGCTTCAAGGCCATAGTAATAGTACCAGTGAAGGGCAGCCTGACTCGTGAAGTGCTCCTGCCGCCCCAGAGACGCCCGTGGGGCAGATACGACTCAAGAGGAAAGTCACGCCCAGGGCAACCGGGTGCAGAGTACAAAAGGAAGGCAGATACGCTCTCAAAGTAAGTGACTAGATACTTGGGGGCATGAGTTGGCACCCAAAAAGTCACCCCTAGCGCAGTAGCACTCCCAGCAGGAGGACTCACACGTAGAAACGTCCCCAGGTGGGCCGAAGCGCCCCCAGATGGGGTCATGGCGTCGTGAGGCCCTCCACGTGTACGACAGCCATGCCATAATAGAAACACCCTTTAGTCAGGTGCCAGGTAATTAAAAGTTATTCAATACAGTTTCCCTTTCGAGCATTCAGGTACTATAATGGCTCCCGAGCGTTTCAACGTCTTAAATGCGCTACGTTGTCTAATTAAGCGCTTTAATGAGTGCGTTACGTTTGTGATTAAAAGCGCTTTAAGGCGCTTTAAATGCTTGGGTAGTTTAAATAGCCCGGAGAATGTTGGAACGAGGGTTGGAACTTTCGGCAAATTTACCAGAGAACTCTCTAGTTGCTTGCTCGTGCTTCAAGGTTACGTACAAGTGACTGGGGAATATTTTTGCCTAAAGGAGACAACACACACATATACACAGTTCTTTTACCATCTTCAGAGTGCCATACGCGGTGCTCAGACACGTAGGTGGACAGTTTTTGGTGTTTCTTGCTGGCTGACTTGAGCGTCGGAGTGCACACGGCCGCTAGGGCGCCTTTTTGTCCTCTTTTTTGCAGGAATCCACAGGCAACCAGTGGGAAGGAGTCCCTAGCTGACGATTGAGGTCGCGCACGAAGACGTCCCGGTCAACCGGACGGAACAACATGATTTTGATTGAGAAAAACACTTCCAAAATAATTGGCAATGACTTGATTTCCATTTGGTAATTTGACAGAAATAGAATTAATTTGATGATATGAAGTGAAATAAGTTAAGGATGAACCAATGTGATCGGTAACACCACTATCAATAATCCAAGAACTGAAGGAAGAAGTAAAGTTATTACCAGTTTGTGTTGTCATGTTGGAAGGAATAACAGAGACTTTACTAGAAACAATGCCACTGGATTTGACCTGTTGTAAAAGAGCTAACAATGTTTGATACTGCTCAGGAGTAAAACCAATTTGTTGAGACTCCACTTCTGACTTTGGACCTTCATGATTCTGCTAATTATTATTAAAATTCTAAAAAACTACATTAGTATGACCCTGATCATGGTTCTGATTTTTAAACTTGAAATGATGTGGAAAGTCATGCTTTTTATAGTATGTATCAATGGTATGCCCTGTCTTTCCATAATGACTGCAAATTTTGGAAGTATATCCTCTTCCATAGCTTCTTATTCCGTATCCACCACCTCTTCCATAGGTCGTAGCATTGTTTTTATAACCTCCTTTGCTAGTAGCAATCATTGCCTTGGATTGATCACCAAAAATTTTCCTCTCTTGTTGTGTAATGAGAGAGCAATTCAAGGATGGATTATCTGATGAACTAACATGGTAAGGTGAACAAAGATCTTGTGAGGGATCAACAACTTTACCCATGGATAAATGTAGCAACCAGAGCCCTGATTAGAGCTTTGATACCATTTGTGAAATAGAACATAGATGAACAAAAGAGAATAGAGATGAACAAAAGAATAAAATGAAGACAAAATATATGAGAATGAATATCTCTTCTATTATTCCATTGAAATCAAAACAAATGGTCTTAATATATACAAGCAATACATTCATTCTATGTCTAACTAAAGAGAGAAAGAATCAACCAATAAATACTAGAATCATAATAGACAAAGACAAAATAAAGGTCATTCACCTCTATAAAGAGAAACAACTAAGAATTAGAAAAGAAACAATTAATATTAGCATTCTTCTATAACTCTTGTATCCATATCCTTTAATATATATGGAGAAGTGCGTAGAAAGCAAGAGGCCTTCCTGAAGAACAAGAAACCAGACTACGTATTCCAATTGATGGAAGGTCAAGGCTGCAACCTCCCCTCCCTCCTAGTTACCTTGGCAATGTTATCTTATCCACCATTCCCACCGGATTCGCAGGAGATCTCATGTCAAAACCTACATGGTATGCTGCAAATCAAATCCACAACACAATAATAAGAATGGACAACAAATATTTGAGATAAGCTCTTGAGTATCTACAGCTACAGCCTGATCTAAATGCTCTTGTTCATGGAGCACATACTTTTGGGTGTCCAAATGTAGTATCAATAACTGGGCTAAGTTTCCAATATATGATGCAGACTTTAGTTGGGGAACACCGATCTTCATGAGACGTGGCTGGATTATACACGAGGGGCTAACAATCATAATTCCAAGATCAACAAATGATGGCAGCTTGTATTTGGCAATGGCTCAACCACCTCACCATATGAAGCTGTTTCAAGAATTCCTTTATGACATTTGAGGGGTTGGATATTAACTTCACACCCTTTTCCCACCATCATCGATTGCCATCTTTTACCATGCTACAAATTAGTCCTAGCACTATCATTGATCACATCACGTCTTTCTAGTTTTTCGATTCAGTAATTATGTAATGCTTAGGAGTGACCATCTCATATAACATGCATGAGAAGTGTTATAGGAGATTCTCATCTTTATTTACTAAGAAGGTGACGATGATTGATTTAATATCTCATGATTAACAAACAATTTGTTCGAGAGCTGAATTAGACGATATGGTAAAATAAAGTAGAAGACTAGAGAGGTTAGTTGTTTTAACAATTTTCTGTTAACTTTTATAGAGACTGTTATGTGTATAAATAATACGCTGAATATGACAAATTCTCTATACATAAATCTTTTGGTGTTATTTTTTTTTTTTTAATCTTATTCTTGTGTTTTCTTACATGTTATTGTTACGAACTTAATGATTGACATCGTCTGTAGTAACAAGACAAAGAAAGGTAAAAAAGTTGAAATCTAGACTTTTTTTTGGGGAGAACGACTTTGGATTATGGAGAATTAAGATTGATACCATCTTGATACAATAAAAATGTGTTGATGCTCTGAAGGATGAGGCAAACATGTCAATGTCTATGCCTCAGAAGGAGAAGACTAACATAATCAACAAAGTTAGGAGCATCATACTTTAGTGTTTTTGGAAGAGAAAACTTAATATTATTTGCTATGCTCATTCGTAAAAACATTAGACTAAGTCTTTTTGACTTTTCCCAAGTCGTATAATGGATTTTCTCTTCATTATTACTAACATATGTAATAGCACTAGTTTTTCAACTTGAAAAGCCAAATCAAGATCCAACACATATATAAATGAAATATAACTTTTTGCTCCAATAAAAAATTCAACCCTTTAAAGATTGAAACAAGCATACCATGTAATTGTAAAGATACATGAACAAATTGACAAATGCTTAAATTAATACTTGAGTCATAAATTAAACATACATGCAAACTCAAACAAAACAAAAAAGCATTCTCGTATGGATGATCTATTAATGCACAAAAACATAATGATTCTAATAATAACATTATTTGGCAAAACATATGCATTAACTAGAAATACTTATTATTTTTAGATGATGTATAAATAAAGTTAAAGTTAATAAGACATAATCACTATCAATAGTCATATCTATTAAATATAAGAACAAATTAATCAACCGTTGGATCCATAAATATCTTATTAGTGAACTTCGATTAACCCATAAACCAATTATTTATAATTTAGTATCCATTTTATAAATAATTAAAATAAAATTAATCAATAATATGAAATTAAATAAAACATAATGATTTGATAATTTGTCCATTACAACTATCAACAGTTAATCCAAAAATTAATACAATTCAATTTATGAGCAAAATATACATACACATATATCAGCATATATACATGTATTGTAATAATGGGTATTAGTTGAATGAGACTAGTCATATAATATCTTTATCAATTACAATATTATAACCAAATAAGATTAGTGGTTGCTGCTACCACTTGTTTAGTGGTTGTTGCTGAAATAATTACCTTTCTTGACAGCTGGTAATTCAGAGAGTAAGTGAAAGCTGTTTTCTACTGCAGTAGTAATCATGTCAAGTATGAAGAAGGAGGAAATAAGAGGGTACGGTATCTGTCTAGTTATAGAGGTGGGGCTGGCTAGTTGGTGTTCTAAGAAGCAGCTAGCTTTCCCCGGTAACCCCTCTAGTGTTAAGTAAATTATTTAAAACTCTAGTTTATACTGTTGCTTGCTTAACTTTAGAGTGGTTCTGTAAAAGGGTTGGGACACCCCTTAAGTGTCTCTAATTATTCTATTAATTTATTGTTGATAAAAAAAAAACCAAATAAGATTGAATTCACATGAAACCAAATACTTTTGAAATTGATGTTCACAACAACATCTCAATTGAAAGCATTCAATTGAAAATAATTCTAAATAGCACACCGAATGCATTCCAGTTAAATTCGAATTGAAATTGATAATGATAGGTTAAGGCTTAACAATTCCGTAATTTGGATGCATATCAATTAAAAATTTATGATTTTAATTTGAAATCAAGTTGTCATACAGTGGAAATACGGGATAATCAATACCTAAAATTTCATACCAATTTAATTATCAAAATTCTACAGTTCACAAATTTATAATTTTAAAAGTAGGGTTCATAAAATGGGTAAAAACATCATTATTGGAGAATCATAAATTCAAACAACCTAACTCCGATATCAAATGTAGGTTAAAGACTTGAACGTTTTCTACGACAAGTGTACCGCATTGTCAGAAGTAATAATTTGTCCCTAAGGACGGATATAGATCCCATAAGGAACAATGAATTATCAAGTACAATACTCTCTAAATATAAAACAAAACAATAAAAAGTGTGTTGAAAGTGGTTATGTTGGCTATGATTAATTAGAAAACAGGCAAAGAATTTGTTGCTTCAAGTTGGAAAAATAGGGATTAGGTTTCATCTTTTCTCACTCTTATTTATTTTGATTAGCATGTTAACATTATGTTCTTTGATTGAAATTGATGCTCGCAGAAAAATTATTTATATCGATTCCTCGCATATAAAATTATTAAGAATGTTTCCTAAACATCGATTCCTCGCATATTTATAAAAACAACTTATAATCACACTCAGACGTTAATAGCAATTAACATTTCAAGTCTATTTCTAGCACTCAAATATGTTAAGTATTGTTGTTTAGGTCAGAACCCTAAAAATACTTTCCAGTCATATTTAAGATTTTCAAACATGTCACAACTATTTAGAAACAAAATAGCAATACCAATAATCAATCAAGAACATAATATTATATCATATTTAAATATCACCTTAATACATAAGAGTTCGAACAAATTACTCCCAATCACAAAGGGTAGAACTAGCCTCACATACTTCTAGCACCTTCCATTCTCCCAATTAGTTACAAATCACTCAATGGTGCTCAATCTAGCACACTGGGGTTGAGCCTCTAGCCCCGATTTAACCTAATTTGCTAGGGTTAGGTGACTTCCTACGTCACGTTGATGGGCTTCTTGATTAAACATAAAAAAATAGCCCAATTTGTCTGACGCGTTCTCGCTTGAGTGAGAATATCTTGTTTGAGTGAAAATATCACATTTGAGTAAGAAAGATGTTGATTTTCGAAAATGCCCCTTGAGCATTCTCGCCGCTTGAGAGAGAATCCTTGTTGTTGAGTTGGACTTTTTTGTGCTTTTTGTGCGTTTTTATGCCTTCCAACTTTCTCTTTTTAGATGATATCATTGCTCTTTAGTCCAAATCTTCATTCTTTCATAGAAACCTGAAATTAACACCAAATTTGAGAATAAAATGCTCTTATTCAAATAAAGATTATGAAAAATATAAAAAGGTATAAATTTATAAATTAGGAATTATTTTATATGTAAATTAGCAATTAATACTCATAAGTGCCTATATTTTAATATGAAATATTACTGGAATTAGGCACTTATCACTCTCCCCAATTTAGAATCCTGCTTGTCCTCAAGTAAAGTAAATGAATATATTTAAATTTAAATATCAAACAACTTAATTCACTAAACAACAGAAATTAGAAACTTATAATGCTTCCAAATTCAAATATAGAAAAATATAGACACAATCAACTTCCAGGATCAAATCAAAACAAATAAATGACAATTCATCAAGGAATATCTTCTCATACGCTTATAGGTAAGTGTTTCTCTCTATTTTCACTGAATCATAACAAATCACAATTGCTTTTCATTTCATCTTCAAATTACAAACATATAAGAAACATGAATCTTGAGGCCTTTTCAAGGGTTGTAAGGAGGCTGGGCTTCAAAAAAAATTTGGTTTTTTTCAGATAACAAAATGCACATCTTAAAGAAGTAGAACATATCTACAATTCAATTATAGAGAACATATATGTTATCTAATCACCGTTTTCTTTTTTAGATCACAATTTTCCTCATTTTCTTTCTAACTTTTCATGATTGTTATGATGATTTTTGTTTGGTTTACTTACCTTTTTCGTCCCTATATTTATAGCCAATAGTCAATTTGGTACAGTGGTTTTTAAAAAATTCAATTTGGTCCCTAAGTTTTTTAAAATGTATTCAAAATGGTCCTTTCTGTTAAATATCACCAAACGGCGTTAAGTGGTGCTTATGTGGCAGACACGTGTAAGTTACGTGGATTGTGCTTACATTACTTTGGTGAATACTGAATTAGGGTTTAGGTTATTCAAATTGGGGATTTTGAATTTCTGATTTAGGGTTTCTAATACGAGGATTGCTCCCCTGGTTGGATTCTGTGGTGCGCTTCCCTGCTTCGATTCCATTCGGAGGTGTGCTCCCCTCATTCGATTTTGTGGTGCGATCGTGAGTTACGATGGTGAGTTGTGTTCCCATGGTGGATTTGGAGGAGCGATTATGTGGTGCCGTCCAGAGGTGGCGAAGGGGCAGCGATTGCGATCCAGGCCGTGGTGTCGTTTTGTGGTTGCTCCTTTATAAGGTTAGTAATTTTTGACTTAGTTTCATAGTGGTTCTGTTTTTTATTACTTTTAGAGAACATATACAGAGTTGTTTATGATGTAGGGTCCACCATGTGCAACATTTTTTTATGTGTGGTCCAACATTTGGTTTGTAATTTGTGGTCATATGTATATTTATATTTCACAGGAATACCTTTTATAAAGTCCATATCATGAAAGAAGGTTATTTGCAACTTGTGGTCCACCATAGTGGGATATTTTGTGATGCAAGATATGTTCGTGGTGATACATCAACATGGTCATGTGACAGTAATAGATGGAGTTACTTTGAAATAGTTGGCATCCTAAAGGAGATGGGATTTATATAAGTACAGGAGATGTGGTATTCACTTGGAGGTTTTGAAGAGTTAGAAAATACATTGGAGGTTCTAGTTGATGATGGTGGTGCAATAGAAATGCTGAAAATTGCAAATACACATGGTGAAGTTCATTTATTTTTAGTGCATGTTGTTTCAGATGCAGAAGTGATGTTGGTTTTAGGTGATGGAGTGGAAGTCGAAGGTGTTGAAGTTGATGTTGAGGATGGTGGTGGTCCCGAAGGTTTTGAACATAATGTTGAGTATGGTGGTGGTGTGGAACCCGAAGGTGTTGAACCTAATGTTGAAGATGGTGGTGGTGTGGACATTGGTGAGCATCATGGTATGGAAGGTGTGGGTGAGGAAGATGATGAGGAGGATGAAGGTCATGGTGGTGGGCATGCTTCAGAAGATTCTTCTTGGTTAAGGGAAGTTGAATTTATTGAAGGTGAAATTGAAGTTCAGAGTGAGGGTACTAGAGATAAGGGTGAGGTTGACGGTGAGGGTGAGGGTGAGGATGAGGGTGACGGTGAGTGTGAGGGTTCTACAGATAAGGGTGAGGGTACTACAATTAAAGGCGAGGTTAGGCATAGACGCCGAAGTTAAAGGCGGGCCAATAATCCTATTGAAGGTTTAGAACCAAATTGTACAGATGATTTGCATGATTTGGGTGTTGATGACGATGAAAGTGAAGGAACCTTTGTGAATGATAGAGGGCTGTCAGATACAGAATGGGAATTAGAAGAGTTAGACAACATGGACGAATTTGAAGATGGTGATGAGGATATTAGGACAGGTGGTATGCGTATTGTAGGTTCTTACCCTCAACAAGCTGTTGGCAGTTAAGAAAACTAAATGATGTGCTGTGCTAGGCAGTTTAAGGTTGATTTGTTGAGCACTAAATGTTGAGTGGAAGGTTGGAGACTTCTTTAAGTCAGAATTCAAAATTGAGATTACAAATTGAAGATAATAGTTATTGAACAAATTATTTCGAGATTTCTTTTTTCGTCGCGAATTACGTAGTTTTTGGGGTGAATCTATATAATTTTTGTTCTTCTCTTACCTTAAGGAATCATTCTTTGAATGCTTTAATGATGTAAGGAATAAAACTGTTAGAAAATAGAACACAAGTATAAGTAAGTCAAAAGCTCAACGGGCTATGGAGATGGCGTTGAAGAATGTCCTAGGTTCATTTCAAGAGCAGTACAAACGAATTTATGACTATGCACATGAGCTTATGCGTGCAAATCCGGGGTCTACAGTGAAAGTCAAAGTTGAAGACATGAATGGATTAAAAGTTTTTAACAGATTTTATGTGTGCTTAAAAGCCTGCAAGGATAGCTTTATATCTTGTAGGCCCATAATTGCTTTGGATGGGTGCTTCTTGAAAGGCTTTTATGGTGGTGAACTACTGACAGCAATTGGGAGGGACCCAAATGATCAGATGTTACCTCTAGCATATGCTGTGGTTGAGGTTGAATGCAAAGATTCTTGGACCTGGTTTTTGCAGCTTTTAATTGAAGATGTTGGGGGTGTACATGTATGTGAAGGCATCACTTTCATGTATGACCAACAAAAGGTATCAAGGAAGAGGGAGATGAGGGCTATCAAGGAAGTCAATAACGACGCATTCAAACATCTTATTGCATTACCTCCCAGGCAAGCATTCATACTTTTAATTTAATAATTCTGAAAAAGATAAAACTTACCTTTGTTCAATTTAAAATAATAGTTTAAAAGTAAAGTGATATGGTTAAATGTTAGGTAGTTTTGTGGAGGTTATCTAATTTCATTGCAACACAATTCCTCTTGGCTGGCAGAATGTTAGGTGCATGTATCTGAAAGAGCCATCCACACAGTTATTTAAAGGACACACCAAATCCTACATATTAAAATGCTAACTAAATTTATTGTGTCGTTTAATTCACTCTTATCTTTAAAGTTTAAACTAAATTTCATTTTTTAAGGCAAGTACGCATTTCCACACAAACAGAACTACACCCACGAACGAATCACAAACCACAAGATCGCACCTCCGAATTCACTCGCACCACAGAATCGAATGAGGGGAGCACACCTCCGAATGGAATCGAAGCAGGGAAGCGCACCACAAAATCCAACCAGGGGAGCAATCCTCGTATTAGAAACCCTAAATCAGAAATTCGAAATCCCCAATTTGAATAACCTAAACCCTAATTCAGTACTCACTAAAGTAATGTAAGCACCATCCACGTAACTTACACGTGTCTGCCACATAAGCACCACTTAACGCCGTTTGGTGATATTTAACAGAAAGGACCATTTTGAATACATTTTAAAAAACTTAGGGACCAAATTGAATTTTTTAAAAACCACTGTACCAAATTGATTATTGGCTATAAATATAGGGACGAAAAAGGTAATTAAGCCTTTTTTTCTATTTTTTTTTTTTTTTGTTTGTCATATATTTTTTCAACAATAGGAATATTCTTCCTATTTTCACCTTTTTGAGCTTTCAAAATCTAGAACCAACCATTCCCTTTTCTATTATTATTGCATCTATGTTCTCCTTCCTTAAACATGCCAAAAGGTAAGAAAATATATCATCAAAGGTTAGGGTGGAGTAATAACAAAAATTCTTGGCCCAAAGGGGATATATAAAAAATGGAATTCTAATAAGATAAAGGTTGGATATTTGGCTCTGGGTTCCTAATTAAAACAAACAAATGCTTCAATCATCTTCATGCTCTTTTATGATGTAACAAAAAATAAAAATTAAGCAACCACAACCGTTAATTCATCAGTAAAACTCTAAAAAATGTTTAAGGTTCACACACTCACTTAGTTTAATTGGTATTCCTTTTTGTTTTGTCATTCTCTCTCCTAATCAATCATCCTGTTAAATTTTCATGTATCACAATTCAACTACATTTGAATAAAGATTCAATCAAATTTTATTTTCTAACCTTTGTCTAGCTCATCTTACTATTTAATATTTAAACACAAATTCTTTTTCCACAATTCAAAATTAATATTCTAGTTGTTTTTTATTTGAGAAAAATAAACTAGAAAAAAAAATTAAACTGAAATTTATTTAAGAAAAATAATTCAAGACATAAAACTAAAAAATAACAAAAATATCAAATTTATTCAAAATACAAAATAAACAATTAAACAAACTAAACAAATAAGAAAATAAACAGAAAACAAATTAACCAAAAAATAAAAAAATAAATAGAAAACTAAAAGCATATTTTTGCTCAATCCTCTCTTCCTAAGAAGTCATCCAGCTGTTTGTTAAAATCTTTATCTATAGTTTTGCTTCATTTGCTGGATCTGCCCCATTGAATAATAGAACCTGTCCTCAGGCCAAAATACATAACATGAAAACTGATCGGGAGGAATATAGGGAGGGGGTTACCTTTAAGATTTTTTTTTAAAAAAAAATCGCTTGAGCGAGATTTTTCTTGCTTGAGAGAGAATCCCTGCGAGAAAAACCATTTTTCGACGTAAAACTCGCTTGAGCGAGAATTTCGTCATCAAATGCGCTCAAGCGAGCTCGCTTGAGCGAGCTAAGTCTCGAGAGCTCCATACTTTTCACAACTTTCTCGCTTGAGTGAGATTTAACTCGCTTGGGCAAGACTTCCTGCAAGAAAACATGAGTTTCAAAAATAAAATCAACAAAGGTAACAAAACAAAATAAAACTAAAAAGTGGACTGGGTTGCCACCTAATAAGTGCTCGTTTAACGTGTTATAACTCACTACAAGAAATTATTCATTTACATACCGATTATAACATATGAATTTGTATCCGTATGTAAAGTGGATGTTACATACATATTATTATATACAGATTCCATTTAGTATGTAAATAGAAATTACATACAAATTTTTTCGTATGTAAACAAAAGGTAGTTACATATGGATATAATCTGTATGTAAGGTATTTATAACTTAATTCAAAAAATAGAAATTGTTACATACGGATATAATCCGTACGTAACATATTACAAATTTAATTACAAAAACAAACGCATTTACATACGAATATAATCCGTATGTAACATATTAAAAATTTAATTAAAAATAGAAATTGTTACGTATTACAAATTTAATTTAAAAACAAAATTTTTTACATACGAATATAATCCATACGAATATAATCCATATGTAAGATATTTAAAATTTAATTCAAAAAACAGAAATTGTTACATATGAATATAATCTGTATGAACGTACTACACATTTGTTTAAAAAAACAGAAATTTTTACATGCAGGTATAATTCGTATATAATGTATTAAAAATTTAATTAAAAATAGAAATTATTACATACGAAATCCGTATGTAACATATTACAAATTTAATTAAAAATACATGTTCTTAGGACTTCTAGGACATTTTGTTGTTTTCCTTTTAAATTGTTAGACAATTTCGACGCGCTACATTTATATAAATGGGGGTGCAGTTTATAATGTATTAATTACTGAAGATGGGAAGCTTTTATGTATCAAATCCTCATGAAGCCTGAAGCTGTATTATGTTTTAGGTTTAGGTTTTGTTATGGGGTTTAGAATCTTTGTAAGATCAGTATTTATTCTCAAACAAAGCTTATTTCAATCTGTTTTTAAAGATTAAAGTGTTTTTCCATGCAACCAATTAAAGTTTCGAGACAATCAGTTGTTTGTCACTTAGCTGGCAAAGGTGTTTTGAAATTGTTTTTTTTAATCAGTTGTATAACTGTCAAAACCATTCAACTGGTTAAATCGTGGTTTTAACCGATTAAATGTATGTTTGTAAAACAGTTTTTTTAAATCCTGTTTTAACTTATTTGGTTGTTCAAATCTGTCTTCAACGGTAGCTTCTCAAGGTTTATAAAAGTAGACTTCTTTCAAACGTGAAAATATTGATGAAACAGAAAAGTTTGATACTCTGATTTGTGATTGATTTGAGAGATTACCAACTGTTTGTGAAAAGGTGTTTTACCAAGTTTTAGCAAGATTGCTTTTGAGCTTTGCTGTGATTCAAGAACTGATCAATAGGGCTTCTGGTGTACTGTGATTCCAGGTGTTTTCTAACCCTGTTTAGGTTCTTGTAATTGTTCATATTACTCTCTGTAAAACTGTTGTAAAATCCTGTAAAGTCAGTGTGATTCTGGCTTGAGGTGTTGGTTGTGTGCAAAGAGGGTGAGTAGGCTTTGTGGGATTCAAAATCACCTCTTTGTGGTGTGTATGTGTAATCTGTGATTGGTTGCATAGTGAAATACTCAGTGGTTTGACTGAGGACTGGATGTAGCTCTTGGATAGAGTGAACCAGTATAAACCTTGTGTGTAATCCTCTCTATCTCTTCTCTCCATAACTGTTTGATATTTTCCGCTGTCATAAACAACCGGTTGAATTGTTATTTTAACCGACTAAAATTCTGATATTTGTTTGTGTTTGGGAATTTGTTTGACTTTCTGAATTGCTTTTCGGAGTTTATTGTTAAAGTGTCATTCTAAGCAACAATTCACCCCCCCCCCCTCTTGTTATAGCCATCAATCCTAACAATTGGCATCAAGAGCAAGGTTCTTGAAAGTTACTCAAGTTTTGATTTCTGTTTTTTTTTTTAAAATCTTTTGATGGCTGATAAAAGTTTTTTTGGGGAAGGTGCCTCGTTGAACAAACCACCTTTGTTCTGTGGTCAAAACTATCCTATTTGGTGCATAAGAATGAAGTTCTTTATTCAATCCTTAGATAAGAATATTTGGAATGTTATTTCAAATAATACCTATGTGCATATGCTTGAAATTAATGAATCCTCTAAAGAACATCTTGATTGTATGGCACAGCATATTATTGTGTCTGCTCTAGACTCTGATGAATTGCTCAAGATTTCATAATGCACTTCGGCTAAGGGAATGTGGGACACACTTGAGGAATGCCACAAGAATCCAAGGAGTGACTTAATGGATAAAGAAGAGTCATCTGCTGGCTCAATCTCTTCTAAAAACAAATTAGAAGTCTGCTTAAAATCCATGGGAGAATCAGAATCGAGTCAAGTAAGTGCAACCTCTTCTAATAAGTGTGAAATTTATTTTCAATTGCTTTATGCTTTCCAAGAAATTCATGAAGAAGCTAAGAGATCAACTTTTTCAAATAACCGATTGAAATGTGAAAACAAAAAGTTGAAAATGAAAATCACAGTTTTGGAAAAAGACTTGAATAAATCAAAAACTGATTTAGAAAATTCTGAACTGGTGTATGAAAAATCCTTTTGCAAATGTGATTCAAATTTTTGCAAAAACTGTGAGTCTCTTCAAGAGAAAGTCTTATACCTTTTGAAAACTATTGATATCATTTTGAAAGGTAAATCAAATTTTGAAAATGTGTTGGTATCCCAAACATGTGTATTTGGAAAATCTGGCTTGGGTTTTAACACCCAAAGCAAATAAAGTGGGTGCACAAAACCTTTTTCAACTTTCACTAAAAAACAATCGGTTAAAAAATCGAAGCAACCGGTTGTTTGTTGTTTCTATTGCATGAAAAGGGGACACTCTGTTAGGTTTTGCAGAATCAGAAAGTTTTTTGTTCCTAAGGGTATTCTAAAATTGGTTCATAAGGAGCCTAATGATTGATGGGAACACATTAACACCTATGGACCCAAATTCACAAGGGGACCAAATCTAGCAACTTGATTTTGTTTCTTTTGTAGGGTTGTTTGGAGAGAAAACAACATCTATGGTATCTAGATAATGGCTGTTCAAAACATATGATAGGTGATGCATCCAGGTTCATTAGCATATCTCTCAAACAAGATGGACATGTAACCTACGGTGAGGGAAAAATCCTTGGCAAAGGTACAATAGGTAATGAAAGTAGTTTGCTTATTCATGATGTGCTCTATGTTGAAGGTTTGAAGCACAACTTGCTCAGCATCAGTCAGTTATGTGATAGAGGTTATCAAGTAACCTTTAGGACCAATTCATGAGAGATTCATTTACCTAATTCAATGGATGTTCTTCTCATTGGTAAGAGATCTAAGAACATTTATCTGCTTGATATATCTAGTCATTCTTCAATAGGTTGTCTTCTATCAAAGCATGAGGAATCATGGCTTTGGCATAGAAGGTTTGCTCATATTCATATGAATCATTTAAATAAGCTTGTATCGAATGAACTTGTCTATGGCTTACCCAAACTCAAATTCGAAAAAGAACATGTGTGTGAAGCATGTCAAAGGGGGAAACAAACTAGAAAATCTTTTAATTTGAAAAACTGTGTTTCAACTTCAAAACCCCTTGAACTTTTGCACATGTATCTTTTTGGTCCTTCTAGGACTATGAGTCTTGGAGGAAATCTATATGGTCTTGGTGTTGTAGATGACTTTTCCAGGTACACTTGGACAATTTTCCTACACACAAAGAAGGAAGCATATTCAGAATTTAAGAAGCTTGCAAGGAAACTTCAGAACACATGCTACAACAACATAGGAGCAATAAGAAGTGATCATGGAGGGGAGTTTCAAAATGAAAAGTTCATCAGCTTTTGCAACAAGTTAGGGATTTCTCATAACTTCTCTCCACCAAGAACACCGCAACAGAATGGTGTGGTGGAGAGAAAGAACAGGTCTTTAGAGGAGCTTGCAAGGACCATCCTAAATGACTCTGCTCTACTAAAATGCTTTTGGTCGATGCTGTGAGCACTGCCTGCTACGTGATGAATCGCGTGCTGATTCGGCCTATTATGAAGAAAACTCCTTATGAGTTGTTGAATGGAATAAAGCCAAATGTGAGCCATCTAAAAGTCTTTGGTTGTAAGTGTTATATCCTTAACAATGGCAAAGAAAGCTTAGGTAAGTTCGATGCTAAATCCGATAAAGGTATGTTTCTTGGTTACTCTCTTAATAGCCATGCTTATAGAGTCTTTAATAAAAAGCTTATGACTGTTGAGGAGTCTATTCATGTTATTTTTTATGATACTAACAAGTGTGAACAAGCTGCAGCTAAGATCAATACAGATGAGGATGACCAAAACATCTTTTTAAAGAATCTTGACAACAACACATAAATTTAACCGGTTGAACCCTCGAATCAACCGATTGAAAATCTGCAGCAGGAGGATCTGCCAAAAGATTGGAAGATTCCTAAGGATCTATCTCTTGACAACATTTTAGGTCAAATCCACAAAGGAGTTTCCACCAGAAGGAATATGGCAGATTTCTACAATCATACTGCATTCGTTTCAAAGATTAAACCTCAATCAATGTGTGAAACTCTCAAGGATGAGTTCTGGACAGCAACAATGTAGGAAGAGCTTAATCAGTTTGTAAGAAACAAAGTTTGGACTCTTGTTCCAAAAACCAATCAAATGAATGTGATAGGTACCAAGTGGGTGTACATAAACAAATCGGATGACTCATGAATCATTACAAGAAACAAAGCGAGACTCGTTGCCAAAGGATACAATCAAGCTGAAGGAATCGATAATGATGAAACCTTCGCACCAGTGGCAAGGTTAGAAGCGGTAAGATTGTTATTACCTTTTGCTTGTATGAGTGATTTCAAATTGTTTCAGATGGATGTGAAAAGTGCATTTCTCAATGGAATCGTGAATGAGGAGATCTATGTCACACAACCACCTGGCTTTGAAGATCACAAGCATCCAGAGTATGTATACAATCTCAAGAAAGCATTGTATGGCCTTAAACAAGCTCCGCGTCAATAGTATGAAAGGCTAAGTCTTTTTCTTTTATCTCATGAGTATGAAAGAGGTAAGGTAGATAAGACTTAGTTCATTATGAAAGCTAGAACTGATATTATCTTAGTAAAAATATATGTAGATGATATTGTGTTTGGCTCTTCTAATGTAAAACTTTGTGAGGACTTTGTCAAAGATATGCAGGGGGAGTTCGAAATGTCAATGATGGGAGAAATTTCATTCTTCCTCGGGCTACAAGTTAAACAATCCAAAGAAGGAATCTTTGTGTGCCAATCAAAGTATTGCAAAGACATTCTTAAGAAGTTCGAGATGGAAGCATGTAAAGCAACAACAACTCCTATGTCAACAAACTACTATTTAAGAGCTGATGAAGCTGGACCAGAGGTTAATCAAACCATGTACAAGGGTTTAATAGGTTCTCTTCTTTATCTAACTACAATCAGACCAAACATTATGTTCGTTGTTTGTCTTTGTGCTTGATTCCAGTCCTGCCCCAAGGAATCACATTTCAAAGCTACAAAGAGGATCATGAAATAACTAAAAGGCACAATATCCATGGGCTTATGGTATCCCTCTCTCTCTCTCTCCTATTCATTTGGTAGGTTATTCTGACTCGGATTTTGCAGGTTGCAAATTAGATAGGAAGAGTACAAGTGCAACTTTCCACTTACTTGGATCAAGCCTCATTTCATGGCATAGTAAGAAGCAAGCGTGTGTAGCTTTATCCACTGCTGAAGCTGAATATATAGTTGTTGGTAGTTGTTGTGCGCAGATTCTATGGATCAAACAACAACTTGAACATTTTGGATTAAAGATTAGCAAAGTTCCTCTTCTATGTGACAACATAAGTGCCATTAACTGGACAAAGAATCATATCCAACACTCAAGGATAAAGCACATTGAAATAAGGCACCAATTCATTCGTGATCATATAACCAATGGAGACTGTGAAATCAAGTTCGTTTCCACAGAGAGACAACTTACTGATATCTTCACAAAACCTTTATCCAAGGACAGGTTCTATTCTCTACGAAATTAATTGGGAATTCTTGATATGCATGCTTATCTTAGTTATGTCTTTTTTTGATTTGTCTATTTGATGAGACAAATAGAGGGAGTAGGGTTGGTGGGAGCTGTAATGTTCTCAATTGTGTTAAACTGCTTTCAATTTTTGGAGTTTTAAAACTGTTGTTTTCTGGTTTACAGTTTTTTAACCGGTTATCTATGTGAAATAACCGATTGTTCTTATGCAGTTCTGCTTATTTGAAATCTGATGTATGGTGCATATCTGTTTTTGGACTAGTCTATTCTATGTTTGTTCAGTGATTGCAGGATTCAACAGATTCTAAACAAAGAACATTACTAAAAGCATGCCAACGATTTGTCTCCATCAAATAGGGGGATATTGTTGAAGATGGGAAGCTTTGATGTATCAAATCCTCATGAAGCCTGAAGCTATGTTATGTTTTAGGTTTAGGTTTTGTTATGGGGTTTAGAATTTTTTGTAAGATCAGTATTGATTTAGAAACAAAGCTATTTTCAATCTGTATTTAAAGATTAAAGTGTTTTTCCATGCAAAGGGAAAAACAACCGATTAAAGTTTCGAGACAATCGGTTGTTTGTCACTTAGCTAGCAAAGGTGTTTTGAAACTATTTTTTGAATCAGTGATATAACTATCAAAACCATTTAACCGGTTAAATCGTGGTTTTAACGATTAAATGTATATTTGCATAATAGTTTTTTGAAAACCTGTTTTAACTGATTTGGTTGTTCAAATCTGTCTTTAACGATGGCTTCTCAAGGTTTATAAAACTAGTGTTCTTTCAAACGTGAAAAGATTGATGAAACAAAAAAGTTTGATACTCTGATTTGTGATTGATTTGAGAGATTACCAACTGTTTGTGAAAATGTGTTTTACCAAGTTTTAGCAAGATTCCTTTTGAGCTTTGCTGTGATTCAAGAACTGATCAATAGGGCTTCTGGTCTATTGTGATTCCAGGTGTTTTCTAACCCTGTTTAGGTTCTTGTAATTGTTCATATTACTCTCTATAAAACTGTTGTAAAATCCTGTAAAGTCAGTGTGATTCTGGCTTGAGGTGTTGGTTGTGTGCAAAAAGGGTGAGTAGGCTTTGTGGGATTCAAAGTCACCTCTTTGTAGTGTGTATGTGTAATCTGTGATTGGTTGCATAGTGAAATACTCAGTGGTTTGACTGAGGACTATATGTAGCTCTTGGATAGAGTGAACCAGTATAAACCTTGTGTGTAATTCTGTCTATCTCTTCTCTCCATAACTGTTTGATATTTTCCATTGTCATAAACAACCGGTTGAATTGTTATTTTAACCGACTAAAATTCTGATATTTGTTTCTGTTTCGGAATTTGTTTGACTTTCTGAATTGCTTTTCTGAGTTGATTGTTAAAGTTTCATTCTAAGCAAAGTATTTTTTAAAAGCTTTTGAAAACAATTCAGCCCCCCCTCTTGTTATAGCCATCAATCCTAACATTAATTACAAGTTTGACAATGGCATCTGAAGTTTACTACCAAGACAAGAATGCCCGTGAGATATATTTGGCGGGTTGTGTTGCCGTGTTGCATGAATGGTTTTTATCTATTGAGGTATATTTTGGATTGGTTAAGTTTTTGGTGCATACTATTGCAGTAATTTTTGAGTAATTAGAAATTATTGTTTTTTTTAGTTTGTATGGGATTGGCCAGTGACTGCTGAAGAGGAAGGTCTAAAAATTGTGAAAAAAGCCTTAGAAGATTCAAATGAGGGAGTTGGGGAATGTAGTGATGGTACAAGTGAGTGAGAGAACTTACTTGACCAACATAAAGTTTGTGAGAAGAAAGTTGCAGATAACGAGAATAGGATTGTTGATTTGGATAAGACTCTTAAAGAGGTCCAACAACTGCTTCATAAAGAAAACAAGTGGTCAATTCGATTTGTGCATAGTGGACCTAATCGAACCTCTGGTGGTCCAACCTCTTCTGGTCCAAGCTCAACTGATTTTGATATTTTGAAGATTTATAAAACAATTTGTTCGTTTAAGTGTGACATGAAACGTTAAGTAAATATACTAAATGTGCAACATAAGTTATGTTAGTCATTACTTGATTTGTTGTTATTGCATGATTGATGACTTGGTGTTAAATGTTGTTGTAGTGTTATTGTCGACATAGAAAATAATATTTTGATGAGACTGGACTTGCAATCATTAAGTTCTCACTCAAGAGTTGACAACATGGTAAAAATTTACATATTGTTGTGTTTCTTGTATGTACTTATATTATTTACTTAGTTATGTTGATTGTGGTTATAGGTTATGTTATTTGTAACCAGATTGTTAAATATGAATGAAATTGAAATATTTGGAGTGGTGAAGCAATTTTCATCCAATCCCTTTTTTGTGGTTAGTGTGAATTTAAATTTCTTATTATTTGTTTTAAGTTTTTGATAATAGTAATAATAGAGTTGGTTGTTGCAGACTCATGTAATTGAGGAGATCAACATGAATGGGGGACATATATCCTTGACCAGTTTTGATTACACATCCTTTTATGGGAAAGGCTTATTCCCATATTAGGGAATACCATATTGTGATTTTGAAAGCTAATATTAGTGATGTTCTGTGTAAATAAATGTTTGTTTAGAATGTTGACGTTATTAATTTAAAATTTTGCACTATTTTGTAGGTCTTTATGCCAACAATGTTCAATGACCACTGGTGGGTATACGCACTGAATTGTCGGACAAGGAAATTGCATGTGTTGGACTCCATTGGTCATAGAATTGAAGGTCGACAGAAAATTGATAAAGCAATGGTAAATAGTTGCATATTCTTCAATAGTTAATGAATTCATTTGGTTTGGTTTTTGTTATCATTCTTGTTATATTGCATCTTGTAGGTTGATCGACTCCAGCACCTTTTAAAAATTCTTGACGACTTTTCTGGAAAGAGTGATCCTCAAATTACATTGATAAAAGAAAAGCTTCACTTACAACCAAATAGGTTAGTATTGAAAGTAATAGTGTTATTTATTATGATTTTATATGTATTTTAATTGGTTTTTACTTAATATTTTGAATTGTTGTTTAGAGTTAAAAATTTATTTGTTGTATGCAGTTGTGACTGTGGCATTTTAGTTGTCAAATATATGGAGTTGTGGGATGGTTCACAAAAATTGGATGGGAACAACTTTCTCGAATATACCACAACAATAGTTATTTTCATGAGTTTACACCTTTAATTTGGAGTTTGGTAATTGGAAACTTCCATGATATATTATTTAAAAAGACCTCCTACGCTTTCGCCAAGAAATGCTTTGCTTTTGGGTGATGGATGATCGTAATGTTGAACGAGAAGCCGTGTTGAAGGATTTGGAAGTGGATTGTCATTGATCATGATGATGTATTTTTTGTTGTAATTATACAGTTTGGTTTTCATTTACAAAAATGTGTGACTTATTATGAGTACACGTGAACAATATATACATTTGTTTGATGAATGGAAGTAATTTGAGTTTGATCTAAGTTATTTAATTCATGTATCATTTTAATGGAATACAAGAAATTTCAATTTTCCTTTTTGTGTAAGCCAGTTTGCATTGTACAAGTGTAGTATTGTTATATATCATATTTTGGGCACAAATGTGTCCACATAGACCACATAGACTTTCTATTAGAATTAAAGGCTTTAAACAAGAGGAGGGTGAATTGTTTAATGAAAGATTTTCGAAAATACTAGACAAGAATGAAGAATAATGCAGAATCACAGAAGAAGCAATCAGATCAGCCAAGAAACAAAATTGTTTTAAATTGATTCCAGAAAATCAATCGGTTGTTTATGCAAATCTACCGATTGTTTTTATCAGCAATTTACAAAAACACAAATCAAACAGTTTTAAAGCAATGAGGGCTAGAGAGATTCAAACACAATGTTTATATTGGTTCACTCTTACACCAAGACCTACATCCAGTCCCTAGAAACCTCTGGTATTCTACTAAGTAATCAACAACAAATTACAAAACACAAAAACTAAAGAGGTGATCTTGAACCCTTCAACAACACTCACCCTCTTTGATACACAAACACTACAAGTCAGAACACCCTCTGACTATAGACACCAGTACCTTACAAGTTTAGCAAATATGAAATGAAATACAAGTAAGAACGGGAGTGATCACACCTGATACAAAAGGATTACAACAGTTCCTATTCCACTCTTAACCAAATCAAAGCCTAAAGCAATCTTGCAATCTTGAAAAACTTTTAATCATTTTGGTCTCTCTCTTGATTGTTAGAAATGATGGCTTAAACAAGAGAGGGGGTGAATTTTTTATAAAAGATTTTCGCAAAAACTTTCTTTAGAATGAATAATGAATTCTTAACAAACAACTCAGATAAGAACTTTAAGAAGTGCAATCAAACAATCTAACAAAAACAGTTATCAAAATTTCAATCGATTAAAGTCACGATTTAATCCGTTGTTTATGGCAGCGAAATATCAAACAGTTAGAGAGTTTGAGAGAAAGAGAGATTTACACACAGAAGTTTATACTGATTCACTCAACCCTGAGCTACATCCAGTCCTCGGTCAAACCACTGAGTATTCCACTATGTAACCAAACACAGATTACAAAAACCACACCATAAAGAGGTGACTTTGAATCCCACAAAGCCTACTCACCCCCTTTGCACACACCACAGCTGTAGACAAAACACCCTCTGTCTTTACAGGTTTTCAAATACAAACAGTATGTAATATGGACAATTACAAGATACTAAACAGGATAGAAAGCACTTGGATTTACAGAACTAGAGATCATATGATCAACACTTGTTATCACACAGCAAAGCTTGACAGCAATCTTGCTTTTTTAAAATCCTTTCTTAAAATCAAATCTCTTTCTCAAATCTGAATCAATACTTGTTGTATTTCTCTTATCTTTTGATTTGAAAATGAAGCTATATTTATAACCTGTACCGTCCCGTATAAGGGCGTTGACTAAGTCAAGGTCAAAGTCAACGACTGGAAGGTCAAAGTCAACTCAAGGCGTCGCTAAGGCACGGCGTCGCCTAGGTGAAGGCGTCGCCCAGGTGAAGGCGTCGCCCAGGTGAAGGCGTCGCCGGATCGAACAGTGTAAAAGCAAGGCAATCACGGTGTGGTTCCCCGATACCCATGGGTAGGAAAGACCATGGAGGGAGCGACGTCGTGGGAAAGCCTCAAGTCCCGATATCTCGGGAAAGTGATAAAGAGAAGGAAAAGGTGGCTTCAAGGCCATAGTGATAGTACCAGTGAAGGGCAGCCTGACTCGCGAAGCACCCCTGCCGCCCCAGAGACGCCTTCGGGACAGATACGACCCAAGAGGAAGGTCACGCCCAGGATAACCGGGTGCAGGGTGTGAGAGGAAGGCAGATACGCTCTCAGAGTAAGTGGCTAGATACTTGGGGGCATGAGTTGGCACCCAAAAAGCCACCCCTAGCGCAGTAGCACTCCCAAACAGGAGGACCCACACGTAGAAACGTCCCCAGATGGGCAGAAACGCCCCCAGATGGGGTCATGGCGTCGTGAGGCCCTCCACGTGTATGACAGCAATGCCGGAATAGAAACACCCTCTAGTCAGGTGCCAGGTAATTAAAGATATTCAATACAGTTTCCCTTTCGAGCATTCAGGTACTATTTAGGGCTCCCGAGCGTTTCAACGTCTTAAATGCGCTACGTTTCGTAATTAAGCGCTTTAATGAGTGTGTTACGTTTGAGATTAAAAGCGCTTTAAGGCGCTTTAAATGCGAGGGCAGTTTAAATAGCGCTGGGAATGTCGGAAAAAGGGTTGGAACCTTCGACAAATTTAGGAGACTCTCTGGTTGCTTGCCCATGCTTGAGGACTACGTACAAGTGACTGGAGAATACTTTTGCCTGAAGGGGACAACACACACACACATATACACAGTTTCTTTTACCACCTTCAGAGTGCCATACACGGTGCTCAGATACGTGGGTGGACAGTTTTGGTGTTTCTTGCTGGCTGACTTGAGCGTCGGAGTGCAAACGGCCGCTAGGGCGCCTCTTTGTCCTCTTTTTTGCAGGAATTCACAGGCAATCAGTGGGAAGAAGTCCTTAGCTGACGGTTGAGGTCGCGCACGAAGACGTCCCGGTCAACCGGACGGAACATTTGGCGCCCACCGTGGGGCCGATATAAAACATCAGTCCCATCACACAAGTTCGTGAAAATCTATCAGGTTACGGTAGTGCTGAAGGAGGTTGGAGTGACAATGGCCCCCACCATACGAAGATCAGCGCGCGCAGCCCCCGCAGACCTATCCATGCAGCAGGTCCTGAAAATAATGAGGGGGTTGCAGCAGGACATGGCGGATTCGAAGATGGAGCAGGAGCGCATGCAGGCAGATCTTGACGCCTCGCATGAGCGCAACGAAGAGCTCCACCACGTGAATGAGGAGTTGCGCCAGGGCCTGAGAAACGATAGGAGGCGGCCTGGGCATGACGAGGTGGGGAATCACTCCCCACCAAGGGAGTTTTCCACTCCGTTCTCGCAGGAGATCCTAGACGCAGCAATCCCGAACACGTTCGCGGGACCTAAGGCAATTTTCACTGGGATGGAGGACCCGGAGACGCACCTCGCGGCGTTCCACACGCAGATGGTCCCGATAGGCGGCTCTGATGCCGCCAAGTGCAAGCTCTTCATGAGCTCCCTGACCGGGATGGCTATGGACTGGTTCATCAGCCTTCCCGAGGGCCATATCACATCTTTCCACCAGTTGTCGCGGTTATTCAGAGAACAGTATTTGGCCAACAAGGCCCCGTCGCCGGTCTCCTACGACCTGTTTGACGTGAAGCAGTATCAAGGGGAGACCCTGAAGGAGTATATCAATCGCTTCGGGGCCCAGGTCGTGAAAGTTGGTACCACGGAGGAGCCTATGATCGTGTACGCATTTGTGAAAGGCGTATGCCCAGGGCCCTTTGGAGAATCTATTATCCGCAATCGCCCCAGGACTTTCGCTGAATTACGGCGTAGGGCGGTGGAGCATATTGCTTCGGAAGGGGAGGTATGTGTGAAGCGCACCAGTGCCGTGCCCTCACGCCCGAGGGGACCGGCGCGAGTTCAACCCGTCAGAGTCAATGAGACCACGACGGGGAGAAAGAAGCCAGAGGCGAGACGTCCCTACGAGGCCAGAAAGCCCCAGCCTCGGGGCACCGCAGGAGGCGAACGCCCCACCAGAGAAAGAGCAAGACCGGCGAGGCACAACTTCGTGGTCGAGTTGAAGGGATTTGATCGTCGTGCCCAACATAGCCGAGAGGCTGAGGCGACCGGCGAAGACCGACAAGGTGCTAGGGCCCCGTAAAGACTCTTGGTGCGAATTTCACGAGGCTTTCGGGCACCAAATTGATAATTGCCTGTCGTTGGGTTACCAGCTAGATGAGTTGGTGAGGACTGGGTTTTTGAAAGATTATGTCGCAGAGTCCACCACGACCGCCACCCTGCCGTCGCCGGCAGATGAGCCAGCACACGAGATGCCTGTGCTTGGCGAGGTCCACACCATTGCTGGAGGTTTTTCCGGCGGAGGACCCACCGCCTCCCAGCGGAAGAAATACGCTAGGGGGGTAAATTCAATCGAAGAGAGGCTCTCGGGGGAGCCCTGGGAGTCAGATATTGTGTTCACAAGAAGGGATCTCCGAGATGTGGTGCCCCATGACAACGATCCCGTTGTCATCTCGGTCGTCACGGCTGGGAGAAAGGTCCACCGAGTGCTTGTTGATCAAGGAAGCTCGGCAGACGTCATGTTCCTGTCGACTTTTAATAAGTTACGGTTGTCCCCCGATCTACTGAGTCCCTATGCGGGATGTTTGTATGGGTTCGGGGATAACCAGATAGAGGTCCGGGGGTACCTGGAGTTGAGGACTACGTTCACGGACGGAGAGGCCTCCCGAACAGAGAGCATTCGGTACCTCGTCTTTAACGCCAATTCTGCCTATAACATTTTGCTGGGCAGACCAGCGCTAAACCGTCTGAGTGCAATATCCTCCACCCGGCACATGAAGATGAAGCTACCGGACCTCAGTGGCCGGGTGATAGTCATCAGATCAGACCAAGAGGAGGCAAGAAAATGCTACGAAAACAGCCTGAAGACGAAGAGAGGCGTTTTCATGGTGTACGAGCGTCCACCGATCGCGGACGCAACGATGATCGAGGCGACGCTCGCTAGGCAGACCCCCGAAGAGCCCATAGCAGAAAGGGCGACGCCCGAAGCAGATGCGCCAATGGAGGAAGCGCACGTGGAGGAGGCGGCGCCCGTAGAAGAAGCGGCGCCCGCCGATGATGATAATAGGGAGCAACCCGCGACCAACATCCTTGAGAGGGAGATTGGCGGCAAAGCTTTCAAGTTAGGAAGCTCGCTAAACCCAGAAGAACGGGAAGGGGTGGCGGAGGTGATTTCGCGCCACATGGATGCCTTCGCGTGGTCCGCCTCGGACATGCCGGGCATCGACCCCGATTTTCTGTGCCACCACCTCAGCATGGACGCCACGGTTCGCCCCGTGCGTCAGAGAAGGAGGAAATTCAATGAGGAGCGACAACAGGTGGTGAAAGACGAAATGCAGAAGCTACTGAGTGCTGGCCACATTAGGGAGATTCAGTACCCTGAGTGGCTCGCCAATGTCGTTCTGGTGAAGAAGGCAAACGGGAAATGGAGAATGTGCGTTGACTTCATGGACCTGAATAAGGCGTGCCCGAAGGATTCCTATCCGCTGCCCAGCATTGACGCCCTAGTGGACAGCGCGTCTGGCAGCAAAGTGTTAAGCTTCCTGGACGCCTTCTCAGGTTATAACCAAATCAAGATGCACCCCAGGGACGAGAGCAAAACTGCGTTCATGACTGAAACATGCGGTTATTGCTATAAGGTGATGCCTTTTGGACTCAAAAACGCGGGCGCCACGTACCAGAGGTTAATGGATAAGGTCTTGGCGCCAATGCTCGGGAGAAATGTATACGCCTATGTGGACGACATGGTGGTGGCGTCGCAGAACAGGATACAGCACATGGCAGACTTGGAGGAATTGTTCAACACGATATCCAAGTACCGCCTCAAGTTGAACCCCGAGAAGTGTGTTTTTGGGGTAGAGGCCGGTAAATTCTTGGGTTTTCTGCTCACCGAGAGGGGTATAGAAGCAAACCCCGACAAATGTGCGGCCATTATTGCCATGCGGAGCCCGACATCGGTAAAGGAGGTTCAACAGTTGACAGGGCGGATGGCGGCGCTCTCGAGGTTTGTTTCCGCTGGAGGAGAAAAGGGGCACCCATACTTCCAGTGCCTCAAGAGAAACAGTCGCTTTGCATGGACTGAGGAATGCGAAGCGGCTTTCGTTAAACTAAAGGAGTACCTGGCGACGCCTCCGGTTCTCTGCAAACTGGTAACGGGCGTGCCCCTCCGTTTGTATTTTACTGTAACAGATAGGGCCATCAGTTCGGTGTTGGTACAAGAGCATAGCCAGAGTCAGAAGCCCATCTACTTTGTAAGCAAAGCCTTACAGGGAGCTGAGACAAGGTACCAGGCGCTGGAGAAGGCGGCACTGGCGGTAGTGTTCTCGGCTAGGAGGCTCCGTCATTACTTTCACAGTTTCATGGTGGTGGTAATGACCAACCTCCCCATACAGAAGGTGCTGCAGAAGCCCGATGTGGCAGGAAGAATGGTACGCTGGGCTGTGGAACTGTCAGAATTCGACATACAGTACGAGCCTAGAGGATCCATTAAGGGGCAGGTGTATGCGGATTTTGTAGCAGAACTTTCGCCCGGAGGTGAGCAAGAGGTGGAAGCGGGTTCACAGTGGCTGCTCTCGGTCGATGGTTCCTCAAACCAGCAAGGGAGTGGTGCGGGAATAGTGCTGGAAGGACCCGACGGCATACTAATCGAGTAGGCCTTGCGTTTTGCCTTCAAGGCAAGTAACAACCAAGCAGAATACGAAGCCTTGATTGCAGGAATGCTCTTGGCCAAAGAGATGGGCGCACAGAACCTCCTGGTGAAGAGCGACTCCCAGTTGGTCACGGGGCAGGTGTCGGGTGGGTTCCAGGCGAAGGACCCACAGATGGCGGCGTATCTCAAATACGTCCAGTTGTTGAGAGGGGCATTCAACGCTCTTGAGTTGATACACGTCCCGAGGGAGCAGAATGCCAGAGCTGACCTGCTTGCAAAGCTGGCCAGCTCAGGCAAGGGGGGTAGACAGAGGACGGTGATCCAGGAGACCCTCAAAGCTCCGCGTCGATTCGTGGAAGACAACAGGGTGGATGTCCTCCAGATTTATGCATCAAGGGGAAGGCCGAGGAGTCATTCTTCATTAACCCAAGATACGCAGAGGGCGCCCCGCATCAGTATATACGCGGGTGTGTCTGAGGAAGAGCAGATGCAGGTTTGTGTCCTGTCCACGGGAGATACCTGGATGACGCCTTATAAACGGTACCTGGCGGATGGGGCCCTTCCAGTAGACCCTGAAGAGGGTAAGAAAATCAAAAGGAACGCCGTAAGATATACCTTGGTGGATGGGGTGTTGTTCAGGCACGGTTTCACTCACCCTATCCTAACATGTGTCAGTGGCGATGAGTGCACCAGGATAATGGCAGAGCTACACGAAGGCATCTGCGGAAGCCATGTAGGAGGAAGATCCTTAGCCTCCAAGGTAATACGCGCAGGGTTCTTCTGGCCAACAGTGAAAGAAGATTGCGCACGGCACGTCCAACGGTGTAGGCAATGCCAAAAGCATGCCGACTGGCACAAGGCGCCGCCTGAAGAGTTGCGGTCCATATACAGCCCGTGGCCTTTCCACACATGGGGTATTGACATCCTGGGCCCTTTCCCACTGGCAATCAGGCAGATGAAGTATCTGATTGTCGCCATCGAATACTTCACCAAGTGGATAGAGGCAGAACCCGTGGCACAAATCACTGCGCATAAGGTACAACATTTTGTGTGGAGAAACATCGTGTGTCGCTTTGGCGTACCCAGGCGCCTGATATCTGACAACGGGACCCAGTTCGCCAGTCAGCAGTTGAGAAATCTGTGCGCTGAAGTGGGAATCAAGCAAGTGTTCGCGTCGGTCGAACACCCCCAGACCAATGGACAAGTAGAGTCAGCAAACAGAGTTCTGCTGAGAGGGTTAAAAAGAAGGTTAGAGAAGGCCAAAGGAGCGTGGGCGGAAGAGGTGCCAAGAATTGTGTGGGCATACCACACCACGCCCCAATCCTCTACTATGGAGACGCCGTTCAGTTTGGTGTACGGGTCGGACGCGATGATTCCAGTAGAAATACACGAAAGCTCACCGCGTTTTCAAAACTTTGTGGTGGAGGAGTCTAACGAGGAAAGACGGGTAAACCTAGATCTACTAGAAGAGGCCAGGGAAGAAGCTAGAATAAAAGCAGAAGCGATGAAGAGAAGAGTGGAGCGGCAATATAGCTCTAAAGTAAAGCCACGACAGTTTCAGGTGGGCGACCTGGTGATGAGGAAAGCTCACCCTTACGAGTTGGAGAATAAGCTGTCTCCCAAGTGGACCGGGCCCTTCAGAGTTACTGAGGCTAAGGGCAACGGTTCGTACAACCTGGAGACTTTAGATGGGGGCCCTATCCCGCGCAGTTGGAATGCAGCCAACTTAAAATTTTATTTCAGTTGATTTATGTAAGCAGCATGTAACAGTCTAGTTGAAGGGGACGCTCTTTTTCCCCTTTTGGGGGTTTTTTAATGAGGTCACCCTAATGAATGGAATAACCAGTTGAGAAAAAGAAGTGCTTTGGTTTTCAGCCATTATTTTCCCTTGTTAGAAGTAATGTGATGCGCCGCCTAGGCCATGGTGTCGCCAAGGAAGAAGGCGTCGCCCAGAAATAAGGCGTCGCCCAAGTAAAAGCATGCATCGTTGGCAGAACGAGATGAAAGGAAGTCGCGCGGTATATGAAGCATATGCAAAGTAAAGTGGTGTTGTAAAGAATTATGATATTGAAAAGTTGTTGTTACAAGCAATGTTCAGTACAAAATGCAAAAACACAAACAAGCCACTTCTCAGCGCTCATCAGAGTCATCACTGGAGGAAGGCGAAGCCCCTTTCCCAGCCCGCAGCGCTCGAGTAAGTCGTGTCCTCTTTTCTTGGCCTATTTCGAACCTGCACAAAAGGAACAGATGTATTAGCGACACCGTAAAGGAAGACAGACACAGTTAGAAAGTAACGAAGGCCGAAGTTGCCCAAGGCAGTGGTTCTCACATATGTACTTCTCAAGAGTCCTAGCGTTGATCTCCAAGCTGATCACCGTAGCAGAGTCAAAACCTCCCGCCTCAGCAAGAATCCGGCAAGCTATTTGATCACTTGGAGCCAGATTCTTGAGGGGTTTGGCTTTGAGGACCTTTTCCTCTCTCACCCAGTACAACGGAAACCCATCGAGGGCGTCGGGAACAAGATCAGTACAACAGATCTTGAAGAACCGGCCTTTCCACCCCGTGAACGAGTTTGAAAAGGCGTGAAGAGAACTCTTCCGGGTACATTGCTGAGAGTTACCCAGAGGTTGTGTCTCTGTCTCTTCACCTCAAAAAAGTGAAGAAAGAGGTCAACCGAGGGTGCACAACCCAGAAACCCAAAGAGGACATCGAAGGCCTTGACAAAGGCCCAGCTGTTGGGGTATAGCTGGGCCGGAGCCACGTTGATCTCCGTCAGCAGTTCCTTCTCGAACCAGGAGAAGGGTAAGCGCACCCCGATGGTCTTGAACACCACCTGGTAAAAGTAAAAGAAAGGGACCCCGTTGTTGGCCCGTTCGTCGCCACACACTGGCTCCCCCAGAGTGCATGGGAGCAATGCGATGTCGTCGTCGTGCCTCCTCGCGAAGGCCCGGTGGTCGTAAGAACACAACTCCCCTTTGTGTTCTCGTACGACCCTGGTGGATAGCAAGCATGAACACTCATCAAGAAGTTCGCTCGAGGCCCAAGGGTACAAGTCTTTGGACGGACCCTGGCGAAGCATCGTGAGAAGACATTCTTCAGCAAGATCAGGGTGGCTAGAAATGCAAGGGTTGAGCGAGGGGAGTGAAGGTTAGAACAGCCCTTTGACAGAGAAGAAAGGGTGCAAGAATAAAGAACGCAAGTAGGTTATGAGAAGTGAGAAAACGATGAAGATAGTTCCAGAGCTTGAAGAATTAAATAAAGCGGTTAGAGCGCCAAACGACGTGAATGGATGCACCGCACGATTGATACACGTGGTGGAAGATGAAAGGTTGATGCTGGCACCTCTGGCTTAAATCAGAAAATGTCCCGTCAACAGAATATCCAGGGGTACGATCGCCGTCGAAAGTGAGCCAGGGTTACAGCAGGAGTTAGAAAGTGGAATGACTAGACACCCCATCAACCATACAAGCAGCGCCACGTGGATCAAGTCGAATGACAGAAGGTCCCATCAGCTATACAAGGAGCGCCACGTGGATGGCACAGGCAAAGCCTTGGGCTCTTCGCTGTTATCAGGCGGTGACCAAGGCAAGGATTAAGGTCAATAACGAAATAAAGGTAACGCCCGAGGCGTTGCCAGGAAGGACGTAAAGGGCGACGACGGACGAGATGTCGTGGGCGTCGCCAACCCAATACCGACGGTCATCGCCTCCCCGATACCCACAGGTA